>NW_024075838.1:0-2165 GCF_014754425.2 Oryx dammah
TTTCACCCCCTAACTTAAACTGTGCTGAAATCCATATTTAGAATGTAGAGAGAACAGCTGAGGTACTCTGGGATCCTACCGTCTTGGAAAGCCACTGAAGAATTGGTATCCACAGACCCTCAGTCCACTCTGCCCGCTGCCTGGTCCATTCCTAAAGGGAAGGTCATCAGAGAACCAGTGGGATTCCCTCCTGTGATAATTTATCCCTGGAAGCAACTTAGTAACACTTCTTGGGGTGTGAACACTTCAGTGGGAATGCTTAAAATGTAACCATTTTGGAGCATATACAATATAAGGGGCAATCACTTCCCTCAATCAAAGATAAGCCCATTTAAGAATTTTCTAGTAAGCACATATGTTTATTTTCACACATGTATAAAACAGGTCAGGAGAACACTGAAAATCATGTTCCCTGAAAGCTAATTAAAATAATCAGTAAACAATCAAAAATAAGAATAGAAAAGAGTTTTATTTGAGCCAAGTTGAGGACTAGCCCAGAAGCCCACTTCCCAGATTTACTCTGAGAAACTGCTTCAGAGAAACAGGGTTTCTGGCCCTGTTTTATATCTTGTCAGAAAAGAGAACATTAAACAAGTCAGAGTTACATTCCTTCAAGGTTTTCCTTTAATAAAAAAATAAAAAAGAATAGACCAGCAAGTACACGGTGGGTCAATATGGCATTGGTACCTGGGAATAGAGTCTTATCGTGGAAGCAGGACCAGCGTTGGTGTCTCAAGAAGAGGGACATTTCAACTTTATTTTTAATTCGGACATTCTTCACTTCTGGTCAGTGTGCCCTTTTGTTTAATAATTAAAGTAGATGTACAGTGGATGTTTATTATGGCACAGAGAGAGTACTTTATAGCATAAAATTCAAGTTAAGACATATATAAGCCAGAATGACTTACCGCTATTTCAGTATGTGACAATTTCTTTTATCACCACCCATGGCAGCAGTTCACTTGGCTACATCAGCGAGCCCTAGTTGAATACCTAGCCAACAACATAACTGACTTTGGGATGGGTGATGATAAACTTCCAGTTTTCCAGCAGGGACTTTAAGAATACAAAAGGAACTGAATACAGAAATGGTGTATACTTACTCAGAAGCCTTATGAACAACAGATTTTCATTTTTCTCTTGTCCACATTAAAAATACCTGGAGTGGGGGTGCTGAAGATTATAGAGGAAGAACAAATGTAGATGTCCAGCCTATGCTTTTTTAACATTTTCATGTTTGGTTTTAGGTTCGTCATCACAGGCGATGGGGAACGTGGCTACCTGAATGACCTTGGAGTTAGCAGTGCCAGAAGTTATACAGATAGAAAATGGATTTGCAGCAAACAAATCATGTCCTTAAATTCTTCAAGGCCTTTTTAGGGAATTTCACACACCATCCCTAAGAGATGCATTAAAAATTGTTTATATATAAACATTTTATAAACGTTTTTATATACATTGTAAACAGTTGCTCTATTGTTTGCTCTGCCAAAAATATCAATATTTATTTATAGTGTTTGTTAACTGCATAGAAGGAAGCTATAGTTGAATGAGATAGGGATTTGGAAGTGAGATTCTAAATTAAGTAGGTGTTAAATAATATGAGTTGATGTTTATGTTTTGAACCCATAAATATGAAAGAATTCCCTTTTTTCCATACAAACAGCACTTTATTTGCACACTTGGGACCATAAAAATGACTATGATAGCTGAAACCATGCACAATTATTTTAATAACCAATGAGAAATGTTACAATTGGTTAACACATTCAAAATTCCCTTACTGTCAGTTCCAAATGTACATGGTCACTGTCTTTGGACTTCCCTGGTGGCACAGTGGATAGAAATATGCCCGCCAATGCAGCAGACATGGGTTCCATTCCTGGTCCAGAAATACTCTATTCCCCACACAGCAGCTAGGCTCTTGTGCCACAATTACTGAGCCCGCTCTCCAGAGCCCGTGAGCCACAGCTAGGAGCCCGAGTGCTGCAACTACTGAAGCCTCACGCCTAGAGCCTGTGCTCCACTGCAGGAGACATCACCACAGTGAGAAATCCACACACTGCAGCGACAGTCCAGTGCAGCAAAACTTAATAATCAATTAATTAAATTAAGAAAACAAATCTATAGAGAAGTTTCTAACACTACTAAGACTAGGGACTTCC
>NW_024075839.1:0-2165 GCF_014754425.2 Oryx dammah
AGTTGATCATCTGTACCCATAGTTCCTCCATATCTGAGGTTCCTCTGTGTTTGTGGCCAACATCTGCAGAATCAATGAGTCACAAATTGTGGAGTCTATATTATTTAAATTTGGAAAAGAAATCTATGTGTAAGTGGACCAGTGTAGTTCAAACCTGCTTTGTTCCAGGGTCAATTTCATTTCCCTGCCTAGTATCTTCTTTTTTTCACCTCTTTATTAAATCTTTATTCCTTATTAGCTCATTCCTGATTTTCCTTACTGCTCATTTATTTTTCCTATCTCTACTTATTTTTGTTATTGCTTGCCTTATTTCTCTCTCCTCATGTCAAAGTGTTGCTGAACCAAGATTAAGTCTTATGCCTAGTGTGCAGAAAAACCTGTCTACTGACACACGGTTGTGGTGAAGGAAAGTGCAGCATTTACTGTGGGCGACAGCAACCATGAGTTCATTTTCTAAGTCTGTCTCTTCCTATTTTGTAAATAAGTTCATTTGTATAATTTCTTTTTCAGTTCAATTCAGTTGCTCAGTTGTGTCCAAGTCTTTGCAACCCCATGAATTGCAGCACACCAGGCGTCACTGTCTATCACCAACTCCCGGAGTTCCCTCAAACTCGTCCAATGATTCAGTAATGCCATCCAGCCATCTCATCCTCTGTCGTCTCCTTCTCCTCCTGCCCCCAATCCTTCCCAGCATCAGAGTCTTTTCCAATGAGTCAGCTCTGTGCGTAAGGTGGCCAAAGTACTGGAGTTTCAGCTTCATCATCATTCCTTCCAAAGAACACCAGGACTGATCTTTAGGATGGACTGGTTGGATTTCCTTGCAGTCCAAGTGACTCTCAAGAGTCTTCTCCAGCACCACAGTTCAAAAGCATCAATTCTTAGATATAATGGTCATCTGAGTTAAATTCACCCATTTCAGTCCATTTTAGTTTGCTGATTCCTAGAATGTCGATGTCCACTCTTGCCATTTCCTGTTTGATCACTTCCAGTTTGCCTTGGTTCATGGACCTAACATTCCAGGTTCCTATGCAATGTTGCTTAGATTCCACATATAAGGGATATGATATTTCTCCTTCTCTGTCTGACTTACTTCACTCAATATGACACTCTCTAGGTCCATCCATGTTGCTGCAAATGGCATTATTTCATTCTTTTTAAGGGCTGAGTAATATTCCATTATGTGTGCGTATACATATATATATGTATGACATCTTATCTATATCTATCTATATCTATCTATCTATCACATATATCTTTATCCATTCCTCTGTGGATGGACATTTATGTTTTTTCCATGTCTTTCCAACATTGTGTAGTCTTGGCTCCTTTATCATAGATTAATTTATCTCATTAATTAGATAGACTAAAGGTGCATGAGCTTATTTCTGGGTTTTCTATCCTGTTCCATTGAGCTATATTTCTGTTTTTGTGCCTGTACCATACTGTTTTGATGACTGTAGCTTTGTAGTATAGTCTGAAATCAGGGAGCTTGATTCCTACAGTTCCATTTTTCTTTTTTCAAGATTGCTTTGGCTATTTGGGGGTCTTATGTGTTTCCATATAAATGTTGAGACTTTTTGTGGTTCTAGTTCTGTGAAAACTGCCATTGGTAATTTGATAGGTGTTGCTTTGAATCTGTAGATTTCCCTGGGTAGTATAGTCATTTTGCAAATATTGATTCTTCCCATCCATGATCATGGCGTATCTTTCCATCTGTTTATGTCTTCTTTGATTTTTTTTTTTCATCAGCATCTTATAGTTTTTGAAGCACAGGTTTTTGTCTCCTTAGGTAGGTTTATTCCTAGGTATTTTATTCTTTTTGATGGAATGGTAAATGGAATTGCTTCTTGAATTTCTGTTTTCGATCTTTTGCTGTTAATGTATAAAAAAACAATAGATTTCTGTGTATTAATTTTGTAGCCTGCAAGTTTACCAAATTCACTGATGGGCTCTAGTAGTTTTCCGATAGCACCTTTAGGATCTTCTATGTAGAGTATTATGTCCTCTGCAAAAATGGACAGTTCAGCTTCTTTTCCAATTTGGGATTACCTTTACTTCTTTTTCTTCTCTGATTGCTATAGCTAACCTCCAAAACTGTGCTGAATAAAAGTGGTGAGAATGGACATCCTTGTCCTGTCTTGTCTTGTTCCTGATCTCAGAGGGAA
>NW_024075840.1:0-2164 GCF_014754425.2 Oryx dammah
GAAAATAATCAAGAAAATACAGACAAGAACAGCCTATATGATGTTAATAGCACTATCCCATGGATGGAGGAGCCTGATAGGCTGCAGTCCCTGGGGTCGCTAGGAGTCGGACACAACTGGGCGACTTCACTTTCACTTTTCACTTTCATGCATTGGAGAAGGAAATGGCAACCCACTCCAGTGTTCTTGCCTGGAGAATCCCAGGGATGGGGGAGCCTGGTGGGCTGCCGTCTCTGGGGTCGCACAGAGTCGGACATGACTGAAGTGACTTAGCAGCAGCAGCAGCAGCAGCTTTTTGTTGAGTAATGCTCTGCTTTCAAATCGTCTCTCTTTATGTTTATTTAATATTTGTTTCTTATAAAAATTGCTTAGCTAAGTCTTCTCTTTAACCTAGTCTGACAATCATTGCCTAAAAACCAAGCTGTTTAGTCCATTTACAATTTATATTGGTACGGTAGGGTTTAATCTATAATACAAGTTAACCAAGGCTTCCCTAACAGCTCAGCTGGTAAAGAATCCACCTGCAGTGTGAGAGACAAGGTTTTGATCCCTGGTTGGGAAGATCCCCTGGAGAAGGTAATGGCTACCCACTCCAGTATTCTGGCCTGGAGAAGTCCACGGACTACACAGTCCATGGGATTCCTTGATAGCTCAGTTGGTAAAGAATCCGCCTGTAATGCAGGAGACCCGGGTCTGATTCCTGGGTCCGGAAGATCCACTGGAGAAAGGATAGGCTATCTGCTCCAGTATTCTTGGGCTTCCCTTGTGGCTCAGCTGGTAAAGAATTTGCCTGTAATTCAGAGTCCTGGGTTCAATCTCTGGGTTGGGAAGACCTCTGGAGAAATGAAAGGCTTCCCACTGCAGTATTCTGGGTTGGAGAATTCCATAGACTGTAAAGTCCATGGGGTCGCTAAGAGTAGCACACGACTGAGTGACTTTCACATTTCATTAATAGAGTCCATGGGGTTGCAAAAAGTCGGACATGACTTAATGACTTTCACTTCACTTAGTTAACCAAGTAGTTTTTGTTATTTTATCTCATCTATTCTGCTTCTAGGTTTTTATTTTCTGTTACTTTTAGAGTGCTTATTTTAGTGATTATAATAATATGCATTCACCACTGTCTAGCTTGAATTACTATAATACCATTTCATGTATAGTGTAAAACTATTCTCATGCTTAGACTGTTTGCTACTTTTGATATATTTGCAACTACATATGTTAGTAACTCCACTAAACAAAGGTATTAGTTTTGCTTTAAGTAGTTTATTGTCTTTTAATAAAATTAACAAAAGTGTTATATTTAACCCCAAATATACCACTTTTAGGGTTCTTCCCTCCTTTATTAGATTCACGTTTTCATCCGATATCATTCCCATCACCCCAATAACTTCCTTTAGCATTTCTTTTAGCATAGGTTTGGTAGTAATGAATCTCCTTATACTGCATTTAATTGAAAATTTCTTTCTCTTCATTTGAGAATATTTTCATTAGTGAAATCTGTGTTCTTTTTTCTTTCAGTAGAGACGTCATTCTATTTTTGTCCATTGATCAAGTGAGTAGTCTTACATATTGCTGTTTGCACAATGTCTTTTTATTCCTCTGCTACTTTCAAGTTTCATCCATCACTTTAGTTTTCAGCAGTTGACTGAGATGCATCTAGATGTGGTTTTGTTTGTATTTATCCTACTTGGGGTTGTCTAATTGTTTCCTCAATCTTTAAGTGTATTTATTTCATAAAATTAGAGGATTTTCAGTTATTATATCTTAAAATATATATTTTGCCCCAGTCTCTCTCCATTGAGGATTTCATTTACACGTCAGACTGCTTGATGTAGTTCTATGAGTCCCCGAAGGCTTTGATGATTTTTTTTTCTTTATTCTTCAGATTAGATTACTTCTATTGATCTGACTGCAATTTACCTCTTTTTTTTTTTTGTCATCTCCAATTGGCTGTAAAATTAATCTGTTGAATTTTTCATTTCAGATATTGTAACTTTCTACTTACACTCTTATTTATTTTATAAAAGAGCTCGATTCAAGTGTAATCACATAGCATACAATTTTCCCGAGTATATAATACAATGCCTTTAAACAAATTTTTAAAGTTGGAGAGTTGGTTTTAGAATATTTCCATAATTTCAGAATGATTCCTCTTTGCAGT
>NW_024075841.1:0-2164 GCF_014754425.2 Oryx dammah
GAAAATAATCAAGAAAATACAGACAAGAACAGCCTATATGATGTTAATAGCACTATCCCATGGATGGAGGAGCCTGATAGGCTGCAGTCCCTGGGGTCGCTAGGAGTCGGACACAACTGGGCGACTTCACTTTCACTTTTCACTTTCATGCATTGGAGAAGGAAATGGCAACCCACTCCAGTGTTCTTGCCTGGAGAATCCCAGGGATGGGGGAGCCTGGTGGGCTGCCGTCTCTGGGGTCGCACAGAGTCGGACATGACTGAAGTGACTTAGCAGCAGCAGCAGCAGCAGCTTTTTGTTGAGTAATGCTCTGCTTTCAAATCGTCTCTCTTTATTTTTATTTAATATTTGTTTCTTATAAAAATTGCTTAGCTAAGTCTTCTCTTTAACCTAGTCTGACAATCATTGCCTAAAAACCAAGCTGTTTAGTCCATTTACAATTTATATTGGTACGGTAGGGTTTAATCTATAATACAAGTTAACCAAGGCTTCCCTAACAGCTCAGCTGGTAAAGAATCCACCTGCAGTGTGAGAGACAAGGTTTTGATCCCTGGTTGGGAAGATCCCCTGGAGAAGGTAATGGCTACCCACTCCAGTATTCTGGCCTGGAGAAGTTCACGGACTACACAGTCCATGGGATTCCTTGATAGCTCAGTTGGTAAAGAATCCGCCTGTAATGCAGGAGACCCGGGTCTGATTCCTGGGTCCGGAAGATCCACTGGAGAAAGGATAGGCTATCTGCTCCAGTATTCTTGGGCTTCCCTTGTGGCTCAGCTGGTAAAGAATTTGCCTGTAATTCAGAGTCCTGGGTTCAATCTCTGGGTTGGGAAGACCTCTGCAGAAATGAAAGGCTTCCCACTGCAGTATTCTGGGTTGGAGAATTCCATAGACTGTAAAGTCCATGGGGTCGCTAAGAGTAGCGCACGACTGAGTGACTTTCACATTTCATTAATAGAGTCCATGGGGTTGCAAAAAGTCGGACATGACTTAATGACTTTCACTTCACTTAGTTAACCAAGTAGTTTTTGTTATTTTATCTCATCTATTCTGCTTCTAGGTTTTTATTTTCTGTTACTTTTAGAGTGCTTATTTTAGTGATTATAATAATATGCATTCACCACTGTCTAGCTTGAATTACTATAATACCATTTCATGTATAGTGTAAAACTATTCTCATGCTTAGACTGTTTGCTACTTTTGATATATTTGCAACTACATATGTTAGTAACTCCACTAAACAAAGGTATTAGTTTTGCTTTAAGTAGTTTATTGTCTTTTAATAAAATTAACAAAAGTGTTATATTTAACCCCAAATATACCACTTTTAGGGTTCTTCCCTCCTTTATTAGATCCACGTTTTCATCCGATATCATTCCCATCACCCCAATAACTTCCTTTAGCATTTCTTTTAGCATAGGTTTGGTAGTAATGAATCTCCTTATACTGCATTTAATTGAAAATTTCTTTCTCTTCATTTGAGAATATTTTCATTAGTGAAATCTGTGTTCTTTTTTCTTTCAGTAGAGACGTCATTCTATTTTTGTCCATTGATCAAGTGAGTAGTCTTACATATTGCTGTTTGCACAATGTCTTTTTATTCCTCTGCTACTTTCAAGTTTCATCCATCACTTTAGTTTTCAGCAGTTGACTGAGATGCATCTAGATGTGGTTTTGTTTGTATTTATCCTACTTGGGGTTGTCTAACTGTTTCCTCAATCTTTAAGTGTATTTATTTCATAAAATTAGAGGATTTTCAGTTATTATATCTTAAAATATATATTTTGCCCCAGTCTCTCTCCATTGAGGATTTCATTTACACGTCAGACTGCTTGATGTAGTTCTATGAGTCCCCGAAGGCTTTGATGATTTTTTTTTCTTTATTCTTCAGATTAGATTACTTCTATTGATCTGACTGCAATTTACCTCTTTTTTTTTTTTGTCATCTCCAATTGGCTGTAAAATTAATCTGTTGAATTTTTCATTTCAGATATTGTAACTTTCTACTTACACTCTTATTTATTTTATAAAAGAGCTCGATTCAAGTGTAATCACATAGCATACAGTTTTCCCGAGTATGTAATACAATGCCTTTAAACAAATTTTTAAAGTTGGAGAGTTGGTTTTAGAATATTTCCATAATTTCAGAATGATTCCTCTTTGCAGT
>NW_024075842.1:0-2163 GCF_014754425.2 Oryx dammah
CCCCATGAATCGCAGCACGCCAGGCCTCCCTGTCCATCACCATCTCCGGGAGTTCACTCAGACTCGTGTCCATCGAGTCCGTGATGCCATCCAGCCATCTCATCCTCGGTCGTCCCCTTCTCCTCCTGCCCCCAATCCCTCCCAGCATCAAAGTCTTTTCCAATGAGTCAATTCTTCACATGAGGTGGCCAAATTACTGGAGCTTCAGCTTTAGCATCATTCCTTCCAAGGAAATCCCAGGGTTGATCTCCTTCAGAATGGACTGGTTGGATCTCCTTGCAGTCCAAGGGACTCTCAAGAGTTCTCCAACACCACAGTGCAAAAGCATCAATTCGTCGGCACTCAGCCTTCTTCACAGTCCAACTCTCACATGCATACATGACCACTGGAAAAACCATAGCCTTGACTAGACAGACCTTTGTTGGCAAAGTAATGTCTCTGCTTTTGAATATGCTATCTAGGTTGGCCATAACTTTTCTTCCAAGGAGTAAGCATCTTTTAATTTCATGGCTGCAGTCACCATCTGCAGTGATTTTGGAGCCCAAAAAAGTAAAGTCTGACACTGTTTTCCACTGTTTCCCCATCTACTCTTTTGTACTTCACTTAAAACTCTGTGTCCATGTTTCTATTTGGCACTGGTGAGCAGAGGCCAAGTGTCTACAAAACTCCCTTAGACACAATCCTGACATGAGCTGCAAGATCATGCAACAGACCAAAGTTTAGAAAATTCACTTACAAATTTTCCCAAATTATATTTAAACATTCAGGAAAATGCACATGTAAGTCCTTAGGTAAATATGCATTTATAAAAACAAAAACATTCTTTGGGGTATGTATATGTCTTGCTCTCTTAAGTAAATGGGCTTTTCAAGTAATTTTAAAAGTTAAAATATTTATACACTTTAATGCATAGATAGGTTAGTCTAGTCACCTTGCCTTCATGTCAAGACTACATTTTGCATGTTTTATAACATAATATGCACAACAGAAGTGTTTTTAATGATCTAAGTTCAAAAAAAAGTGTAGAAAATATACCATTTTCTATGTCTAAGTCAGATTGGGAAATTTTCCAGCTTAATAAAGCCAAAGAAATAAACAAACAAATCCTGGATATTTTTAACTTTCTGATAAGGTACAAAACTATTATGGCATTTGAGCAAAGGAGGGAACAGGCAAGGTTGCAGAGTAAACTAAAGAATGTTATCCCCTAATACCTCATATGAGCTCCTGTTACACTCATTTTACATTTCTGAGCCTTAGTTTTCTTATCTGTGAAATTAAGGAGTTGGATTAAATGATCTTTCTGGCCCCTTCGAGTTTCAGAGTTTATGAAACCTGGGACATTCTTGGCATACTGTAATGTACCACCTGACACTCAGTATTTGTTAAATTTAATATGACTATATGTTACATTTTTGTTGGTGGTGCTTACTGTGCCCAATCAAAATATAAGCTTCTCAAAGGAGATACTGCCTTAAACTTCTTTAAGAATTCCCTTTCTTAACCCAGTCCAACCACTGCATTTAAAATTTGCAGTGCTAAACAAGCAATAGGTTTTTAGATATTGAGGGCTAATGAATCCAAGTACTGAAACTGGAAATACCGGTAAAGCCACATGATAAGGACGGAATACATGGTAGAGCTTTCTGTAAAACATCATGTACATGTTTTCCTTCATTGGAAAGGGCCTTGAAATAATGTAAACTTTCTCCAAGTTACTTTTGGGAAAACTGTATTCCAGGGAGATGAAGTTATTTGCCTAAGATCACTCTCTGGATACCAACAAAATATCAATCATAAAATGTATTGTGTTCACACAATTTAAATAAACCTTTTGCTCTCATTTCCTATACCAAAAATCACAGGATGAAGGAGTTCATAATCCTGAAGGCAACAGAAAATGGTTTGCACATCAGGAGCTTAATGTCCTTCAGTTAAAATGATATAAACCTACACACAATTTATTCCTAAAGATATTTTGCTTTAAAGATGGCATATCAGAACAAAGTCAGTATTTACAAATCACTGCCAAACAGTCTGTAAAACAAATCACATATAAAATATAAATGTGTTTCAAGAAAAATGAATTAGGCAATAACACTAAATATTTTCCAAATTCAGTTCAGTTCAGTCGCTCAGTCGTGTCCGACTCTTTGCGACCCC
>NW_024075843.1:0-2162 GCF_014754425.2 Oryx dammah
TCTTGTATGTCAG
Source organism: Oryx dammah (assembly GCF_014754425.2). Classification (NCBI taxonomy): domain Eukaryota; kingdom Metazoa; phylum Chordata; class Mammalia; order Artiodactyla; family Bovidae; genus Oryx; species Oryx dammah. The sequence goes on from NW_024075843.1 coordinate 14, forward strand.
TCATACCTCAATAAAGTACTTTTTAAAAAGGAAAAGAATTATTTCCTTAAGGGCCTCAACTAGAATCATCAAATATGCTGAAGGTGAGATTAGAAAAGATCACTTTTCCAAAGATCTTCCTGGACATAACACCCAATAGCTGATGGCTGTGGTGTTAAGGGCCTACTGCAGATGACCTCAGGGCTCCACTGTCCCACTATCTCATCAGATGGGATGATACTCACCTAAGCCCAGCCTCTTACCTTAGGGAATTCAATGTGATAACTGACAATATCTTCCTTCAGCCCAGCTGCTCTGATGGGATTAATATCCTGGATATACAATTTGCAATTGTGATAAGAACTAGAAGCCCCTGCAAAATACTGTGATTACCCACTCACATCACTTCACTGCTGTCTTTACTGCATCCACCTTGGCACAGGTCAAACACACTTCAGTTCAGTTCAGTCTCTCTGTCATGTCTGACTCTGCGACCCCATGAATTAGAGCACGCCAGGCCTCCCTATCCAACACCAACTCCTGGAGTTCACTCAGACTCACGTCCATCGAGTCGGTGATGCCATCCAGCCATCTCATCCTCTGTCGTCCCCTTCTCCTCCTGCCCCCAATCCCTCAGCATCAGAGTCTTTTCCAATGAGTCAACTCTTCTCATCAAGTGGCCAAATTACTAGAGTTTCAGCTTTAGCATCATTCCTTCCAAAGAAATCCCAGGGTTGATCTCCTTCAGAATGGACTGGTTGGATCTCCTTGCAGTCCAAGGGACTCTCAAGACTCTTCTCCAACACCACAGTTCAAAAGCATTAATTCTTTGGTGCTCAGCTTTCTTCACATTCCAACTCTCACATCCATACATGACTACTGGAAAAACCATAGCCTTGACTAGACGGATCTTTGTTGGCAAAGTAATGTCTCTGCTTTTTAATATGCTGTCTAGGTTGGTCATAACTTTCCTTCCAAGGAGTAAGCATGTTTTAATTTCATGGCTGCAGTCACCATCTGTAGTGATTTTGGAGCCCCAAAAAATAAAGTCTGACACTGTTTCCACTATTTCCCCATCTATTTCCAATGAAGTGATGGGACCAGATTGCCATGATCTTCGTTTTCTGAATGTTGAGCTTTAAGCCAACTTTTTCACTCTCCTCTTTCACTTTCATCAAGAGGCTTTTTAGTTCCTCTTCACTTTCTGCCATAATGGTGGTGTCATCTGCATTTCTGAGGTTATTGATATTTCTACCAGAAATCTTGATTCCAGCTTGTGTTTCTTCCAGTGCTGTGTTTCTCATGATGTATTCTGCATGTAAGTTAAATAAACAGAGTGACAATATACAGCCTTAATGTACTCCTTTTCCTATTTGGAGCCAGTCTGTTGTTCCATGTCCAGTTCTAACTGTTGCTTCCTGATCTGCATACAGGTTTCTCAAGAGGCAGGTCAGGTGGTCTGGTATTCTCATCTCTTTCAGAATTTTCCACAGTTTATTGTGATCCACACAGTCAAAGGCTTTGGCATAGTTAATAAAGCAGAAATAGACGTATTTCTGGAACTCTCATGCTTTTTTGATGAACCAGTGGGTGTTGGCAATTTGATCTCTGGATCCTCTGCCTTTTCTAAAACCAGCTTGAACATCTGGAAATTCACAGTTCACATATTGCTGAAGCTTGTCTTGGAGAATTTTGAGAATTACTTTACTAGCATGTGAGATGAATGCAATTGTGAGGTAGTTTGAGCATTCTTTGGCATTGCCTTTATTTGGGATTGGAATGAAAACTGACATTTTGCAGTCGTGTGGCCACTGCTCAGTTGTAAATTTGCTGGCATATTGAGTGAAGCACTTTCACAAAATCATCCTTCAGGATTTGAAACAGCTCAACTGGAATTCCATCACCTCCACTAGCTTTGTTTATAGTGATGTTTTCTAAGGCCAGCTTCACTTCACATTCCAGAATGTGTGGCTCTAGGTGAGTGATCACACCATCATGATTATCTTGGTTGTGAAGATATTTTTTGTACAGTTCTTCTCTGTATTCTTGCCACCTCTTAATATCTTCTGCTTCTGTTAGGTCCATACCATTTCTGTCCTTTATCGAGCCCATCTTTGCATGAAATGTTCCCTTGGTATCTCTAATTTTGTTGAAGAGATCTCTAGTCCTT
>NW_024075845.1:0-2161 GCF_014754425.2 Oryx dammah
CTGGAAGTCTTAAGGTTTTTTTTCTTTTTGGAGCCAATGGGATGATGTAAATGATATAAGACATTTTATGTACATAATGAGATTATGATTATTACTGTCTAAGGGGGTTCCAACAACACAAGAGAAGACTCTACACATGGATATCACCAAATGGTCGACCCCAAAATCAGCTTGATTATATTCTTTGTAGCCAAAGATGGAGAAACTCTATACAGTTAGCAAAAACAAAACCGGGAGCTGACTGTGGCTCAGATCATGAACTCCTTATTGTCAAATTCGGACTGAAATTGAAGAAAGTGGAGAAAACCACTAGATCATTCAGGTATGACTTCAATCAAATCCCTTATGACTGTACAGTGGAAGTGAGAAATAGATTTAAGGGACTAGATCTGATAGACAGAGTGCCTGAGGAACTATGGATGGAGGTTCGTGACATTGTACAGGAGACAGGAGTTAAGACCATCCCCAAGAAAAAGAAATGCAAAAAGGCAAAACAGTTGTCTGAGGAGGCCTTACAAATAGCTGTGAAAAGAACGGAAGTGAGAAGCAAAGGAGAAAAGGAAAGATATACCCATTTGAATGCAGAGTTCCAAAGAATAGCAAGGAGAGAGAAGAAAATCTTCCTCAGTGATCAATGCAAAGAAATAGAGGAAAACAATAGAATGGAAGAAAATTAGAGGTACCAAGGGAACAGTTCATGCAAAGATGGGCTCGATAAAGGACAGAAATGGTATGGACCTAACAGAAGCAGAAGATGTTAAGAATGGCAAGAATACACAGAAGAACTGTACAAAAAAGATCTTCATGACCCAGATAATCACGATGGTGTGATCACTCATCTAGAGCCAGACATCCTGGAATGTGAAGTCAAGTGGGCCTTAGAAAGCATCACTATGAACAAAGCTAGTGGAGGTGATGGAATTCCAGTGGAGCTATTTCAAATCCTGAAAGACGATGCTGTGAAAGTGCTGCATTATGACAGCAAATTTGGAAAACTCAGCAGTGGCCACAGGACTGGAAAAGGTCGGTTTTCATTCCAACCCCAAAGAAAGGCAATGCCAACGAATGCTCAAACTACCACACAATTGCACTCATCTCACATGCTAGTAAAGTAATGCTCAAAATTCTCCAAGCCAGGCTTCAGTAATACACGAACCGTGAACTTCCTGATATTCAAGCTGGTTTTAGAAAAGGCAGAGGAACCAGAGATCAAATTGCCAACATCCGTTGGATCATGGAAAAAGCAAGAGAGTTCCAGAAAAACATCTATTTCTGCTTTATTGACTATGCCAAAGCCTTTGACTGTGTGGATCACAATAAACCATGGAAAATTCTGAAAGAGATGGGAATACCAGACCATCTGACCTGTCTCTTGAGAAACCCATATACAGGTCAGGAAGCAACAGTTCAAACTGGACATGGAACAACAGACTTGTTCCAAATAGGAAAAGGAGTACGTCAAGGCTGTATATTGTCACCCTGCTTATTTAACTTCTATGCAGAGTACATCATGAGAAACGCTGGACTGGAAGAAACACAAGCTGGAATCAAGATTGCCAGGAGAAATATCAATCACCTCAGATATGCAGATGACACCACCCTCATGGCAGAAAGTGAAGAAGAACTAAAGAGCCTCTTGATGAAAGTGAAAGAAGAGAGTGAAAAAGTTGGCTTAAAACTCAACATTCAGAAAATGAAGATCATGGCATCTGGTCCCATCACTTCATGGGAAATAGATGGGGAAACAGTGGAAACAGTGTCAGACTTTATTTTGGGGGGCTCCAAAATCACTGCAAATGGTGATTGCAGGCATGAAATTAAAAGACGCATACTCCTTGGAAGGAAAGTTATGACCGACCTAGACAGCATATTCAAAAGCAGAGACATTACTTGGCCAACAAAGGTCTGTCTAGTTGAGGCTATTGTTTTTCCAGTGGTCATGTATGGATGTGAGAGTTGGACTATAAAGAAAGCTGAGTGCCTAAGAATTGATGCTTTTGAACTGTGGTGTTGGAGAAGACTCTTGAGAATCCCTTGGACTGCAAGGAGATCCAACCAGTCCTTCCTAAAGGAAATCAGTCCTGGGTGTTCATTGGAAGGACTGATGTTGAAATTGAAACTCCAATACTCTGGCCACCTGATGTGAAGAGATGACTCATTT
>NW_024075846.1:0-2161 GCF_014754425.2 Oryx dammah
CCTAGGCAGGGTGAAAGCCACCGGCCCCTAAAGCCTCCCCAAGTGCCCCTTAGCCTTAGGTTCATTTGAAAGGCAGGAGAGGAGATAAGGCCTGGAAGGCGCCAGTGGCGTCTCCCAGACTGGGGCAGCATGCTCCTTCCCAGGTAGGAACAGTAACAGCGAGGCAATTCTGGGCAAGTGTCACCCAGGGCAGAGCAGCCTCTCACCAGGGACTCTGCCAGATCGGGCTTCTGAGCAGAGCTGGAGCCCGGCAATTCTGGAGGCGCACTTGGGATTTCCCAGCCAGGCCTTGCAGACGCACGCAGCTGGGCTGCCTGCTCTTCCTCCGAGGAGGCTCGCTTTCCGGCGTGCTGTGCACTGGGCTTCCATGCGGGGGCGCCACGGGCCTCCCGGAGGTCTTGGCTCCAGGGCTGCTCTCCTGAGCTGGGGCTTTGGGCGGGAACTCAGAACAGCAAGGGCAGGCTCCAACCACTTGCACGCGTCTGTGCTGGGGAGGAGAGCCCTAGGGAAATTCGGTCTGTCAAGCACTGGCAGGCGAGCAGGGTCTCAGCCACAGCGTTGTGCGGCTGCCTCCCCTAACCAGGGGCCCTGGAAGCCTGGTGCTCTCCTTGCTGCGCAGAGTCCGGGCAGCCAAGACCCAGCGGGAAAAGCCTTGCTGTTGGGCTTCACTTCCGACTGACACAGCGCTAAATGCTGGAGCCGTATTCAGGGTCAAAGCCACCAGCCCCTAAAGTCTCCCCAAGGGCGCCTGGGTCCTAGGTGCAAAGGCAAGGCAGGAGAGGAGTTGAGGCCAGGAAGGCGCCAGTGGCGTCTCCCAGCCTGGGTCAGCATGCTCCTTTCTGGGCAGGAACACTAGCAGCGAGGCAAGTTAGCAAGGCTCGCCCAGGGCAGAGCAGCCTCACACCAGGGGCTCTGGCAGATCGGGCCTCTGAGCAGAGCTGGAGCTCTGCCGTTCTTGCGGCGCACTTGAGATTTCGCAGCTGGGCTGCCTGCTCTTCCCCCGAGGTGGCTCGCTTTCCAGCGTGCTGTGCACTGGGATTCCATGCGATGACGCCACGCGCCTCTCGCAGGTCTTGGCTCTAGGGCTGCTTCTCTGAGCTCAGGCTGTGGGCGGGAGCTCAGAACCGCAGGGGCAGGCCCCAACCACTTGCACGCGTCTGTGCTTCTGAGGAGAGCCCTAGGGAATCTCAGTATGTCAAGCACTGGCAGGGAGCAGGGTCGCTGCGTCCGCGTTCTGGGGCTGCCTCCCCCATCCAGGGGCCCTGGGAGCCTGGTGCTCACCATGCTGCACTGAGTCGCGCAGCCAAGCCCCAGCGGGAGAAGCCTTGCCGTTGGGCTTCCATTCCTTCTGACACAGTGCTATGTGATGCAGCCCTTGGCAGGGTGAATGCCACCGGCCCCTAAAGCCTCTCCAAGGGCGCCTGGGCCCTAGGTGGAAAATCAAGGCAGGAGAGGACCTGAGGCCAGAAAGGCGCCAGTTGTGTCTCCCGGCCTGGGGCAGCATGCTCCTTCCCGGGCAGGAACACTAGCAGCGAGGCAAGTCTGGGCAAGTTTCGCCCAGGGCAGAGCAGGCTCACACCAGAGACGCTGGCAGATGGGGCCTCTGAGCAGAACTGGAGTCACCGATCTGTAGGCGCACTTAGGATTTCCCAGCCAGGCCTTGCAGACGCACGCAGCAGGTCTGCCTGCTCTTCCTCCGAGGAGGCTCGCTTTCCGGCGTGTTGTGCACTCGGCTTCCATTCGGGGACACCACGCGCCTCTCGCAGGTCTTGGCTCCCGGGCTGCTTCCCTGAGCTCCGGCTGTGGGCGGGAGCTCCGAACCGCAGGGGCAGGCCCGAACCACTTGCACGCGTCTGTGCTGCTGAGGAGAGCCCTAGGGAATCTCGGTCTGTCAAGCACTGGCAGGGAGCAGGGTCTCTGCGTCTGCGTTCTGTGGCTGCCTCCCCCATCCATGGGCTCTGGGAGCCTGGTGCTCACCATGCTGCGCTGAGTCACGCAGCCAAGCCCCAGTGGGAGAAGCCTTGCAGTTGGGTTTCCATTCCGTCTGACACAGTGCTATGTGCTGCAGCCCTTGGCAGGGTGAAAGCCACCAGCCCCTAAAGCCTCCCCAAGGGCGCCTGGGCCCTAGTTTCAAAGGCAAGGCAGGAGAGGAGCTGAGGCC
>NW_024075847.1:0-2160 GCF_014754425.2 Oryx dammah
TATTTCCTGTGGTAGACTTTGTGCTTTTTAGATCAATTTATACCTGAGTCATCACTGATACCTTGGAATAAGCCTGGTACACACTTAGAAGAGTATTCTTCAAACTGGCAGTTCACTGGAAGACCTGAGAACTGTGGTAAGAGTGTAGATTCCCGAGTCCTGTTCCTAAAGGTTCTAACGCAGAACGTCTGGGACAGAGCCTCAGCATCTGCACTTCTGGCCCCTGGCTCTCTATATATACCACAGAGCTTGAAAATCCTAAGTGTGTGGTTTCACTAGATAACTTTGCAAAGACATAATATGAAATAAGTCTCTCTGTAATTTGTTTCACCCACAATCCTAGCTCCACGCCAGAAGGTCTGGTTTAATGAACAGACTATCCATCGCATCTCCAAACGTCGTGTCATTGCACCCTTTCCTGTCTTATTTAGAGGCAGACACATTTAAGTGAAAATCATCACCATCGGAATACTAATGTGCCATAAGCTGACGTCAGGATATTTATTCAGCAGAATGCAATTACCAGTAAAAGTTTATATTCTAAATGACATGACTGTAATCGAGTGTAGGCTTTTTAATCCCTGGTGATTTTTGTTTCATTTGATTTGTGGTGAGTGGAAACCAGGCATGGTTGCTGGGGGCTGGCAAAGCCAGAATAAAGGGGAAATAGCCCCATGGCCACTACAGGCAGTTTTCCACTGCACTATGCCACTAAATCTCCATCACCACTGGTGGCTCTACACGATTCTGTTAATTGACTTGTTCCCTGAGTAGACTGAGGGCTTATTTTGCATCAACACAGTTCCATTGTCTGATGACTGTTGTTGGTAATGTCAACTAAGCTGAAGATATTTCAGCATCCACATCCACAGGCATCATTGCTATGACTTTGGAGTAAGAATGGTCAAGTGTACAGAAGGGCAGCCTGCAGAAGACATGGTACTGTGCTCACTGCGCTGGTATGGACGGGACGGTCGGGAAGGTCTCTGCACAGAAATGATAGTATCCCCCTCCCAGTGCATCATATCCAAAGGTACTGAGGTTGTTGTTTATTTGCTCAGTTGTGTCCAACTCCTTTGCAACCCCATGGACTGTGGTCTGCCAGGCTCCTCTGTCCATGGGATTTTCTAGGCAAGATCACTGGAGTGTGTTGCCATTTCCTTCTCCGGGGGCCCTTCCTGATCCAGGGATTGAACACTCAGACCCTTGAGTCCTGAATTGGCAGGAAGATTCTTTATGGCTGAGCTACCAGGGAAGCTCCAAAGAGGTACACGAGGTTGACACATTTTATTACTGGTGAGGTAGACTTTGACCATGTGTTTAAGGTGGTGTCTGTGAGGTTTCTCCAGTGTAGATTTAAATTTCAACTTTGTAATTAGTAAGCATCTTGTAGGGAGATACTCCCAACTGTGTGAATTAGTGAGTTGGTTTTCAGGAAATATCCAAAATGAACACATTTAACTCTGTACATATGAATGATGTGTATCAGAGAAATTGATGGCTGAAAGTGGTTATAGTGAACGAATCTTAAAGTCCATCATTGAGATAGAAGGGTTCACCTAAAAGCCAGCTGAGAATGTCATCTCAGATGTGGGATGACCAGCAGCCCAGCCCATCTCCTCACCTCAGATTGCTTTATTCCTTCCTGACTGCCGTTAGGATGTACCGTGTATCCAGAGTTCGTTGCTGTCTGACTAGGTTTGTGTTATAGTAGAGGAAGAATCCATTCAAGTCTTCCTCTCCTTCCCACCCAATTAACATAATTATTGTTTGGTCTGTCAATGTCTCTCTTTCTTCCCCTCTGCAGTGAGAGATCTGTTTTCACTAACTTGGCCCATGGATTTTTTTCCTGATACAGAACTGAGAGACAGTAATGAAGACATGAGAAGAAAGAGGAAGGATCCTTGTATACGGGGCCGTTCCTAGGCTCCCGTTTGCTAGAGAATCCAGGTGAAGGAAAGAAAAAAGAAAAAAAGAAAAGTCAGTGATACTGTTGATGTACAAAACAAAGAGCTAAGAGCTGAGAAGAGGAGCAGAAAGAGCCTGATTGACTTAGAATCTTGCAGACCATTCTGTGACTGCCCCAGGGGGTGGCTCGCGGGCGAGTGGCCAGAGTGCTCTGCATCTTGGTGGTGAAGAAAGGCGCAGTCAGCAAGTGAC
>NW_024075848.1:0-2159 GCF_014754425.2 Oryx dammah
CTCTTGAGCCTTGAAAGGGTCCTTGACACCCTTTATGCAACTCAAGAAGTGCCCCGACATACCCATCTCCACTCGAGTGGAACACCGTGTGTCCCTCCACAGCTCAAGAAGAGCGCTGTTTTCCCCTCCTCTTCTTGAGATGAGGATCCATTTCTCTGCTTCGTCAGAAAAGGCATCCGGGCATGCCCGTTGCACCTAAATGGGAGGTGGTCTCATCCTGAAACTCGTGAGGAATTCCAGGTGTCTTGCCACAATTCCAAAAGGCCCCGATGTCCCAATACACTCCAGACAATCCTGATACCCCTGCACTGACTTGACTGTCACCCCGATTATTGACTCAAAACACGATGGCCGGTGTGACAGCCCTGTGGCATCTCATGAGAAAGTCACAGATCCCTATGGCAACTCGATTGCATTCCCTTTGCTGCCTATTTTAGGACCCTGTCCCCTCCAGTGGAGGACTGAAATGGAGACTGGAAGGTCACCTTCTCTTATTTAAAAGAGGACCCAACTTCCTGGTCCTCTTTTTTCCATTGAGATTCTGGTTCCAGTGCCACATCTCGGCTTCCGTGGGTGGCTGAGCCTATAATGGCTCCCTGCATTCTTCTCCTTTACTCTCATATGCTTTGGTAATTTTCCCACTTCGACAGTGGATGGGCACAGTCATTGATTCTAACTTCCAGATAGATTGATGAAGAGGTCTGCAAAATCTACTCATTTCCTCTCTGTTGTTCAGTGTCTCACTCTAGACATGTCTTTCTTTTCCTTTCAAAATTCATTCTCTGTCTTCCTTTATCTCTTTCTCTCTGTCTCTCCTGTGGATGGATGGATGCCTTTGAATGCACATGGATATTGTTAGCTTAGGGTTAGGCTTTAGGGATAGGTTAGAGTGAGATCAAGTGGTTAGGTTGGAGTTGATGTTGGGGGATGAGACAAAGGTGTTGTGTTTTCTCTTGGAGACTTGAGTGCTGTTTGTTCTTAGTGTATTTTACATTGGAACCGCTTATCAGATACATGACTTGAAAGTCATCTCTTATGTTCAGTTTACTATCTTTTTTATTTGTGAAAGCTTGATTCCATGGTGGCTCAGATGGTAAAGTGTCTGCCCACAATGTGGGACCCTGGTTTGATCCCTAGGATGGGAAGATCCCCTGGAGAAGGGAATGGCAACCCACTCCAGTACTCTTGCCTAGAAAATTCCATGGATGGAGGAGCCTGGTGGGCTACAGCACATGGAGTCACAAAGAGTTGGACACGATTGAGTGACTTCACTTTACTTGCGGTTGACACACATATCTGTAGTTTCAACAAAACTAAAGGTTTTGTGCGAGTGCAGGAGGGCCTAGAGGAGCTACTGGGCGTTCAAGGTCAGGAGGGGAGGCCCTGATGAGATTCCCCCTCATCCAAGTTAAGGAAGAGTGGCTGCACTTTGCTTGAGCAGCCATGAATAGATACCCCACAACCAAAGTAAGAGAAACTCAAGTAAGAGGGTTGGTGTTGTGAGACAGCATCAGAGGGCAGACAAACTGAGATCATAATCAGAGACAAGTAGCCAATCTGACCACATGGACCACAGCCTTATCTAACTCAATGAAACTAGGCCATGCCGTGAGGGGCCACCCAAGACAAACTGGTCATGATGGAGAGGCTGACAGAATGTGGTCCATCGGAGAAGGGAATGGCAAACCACTTCAGTGTTCTTGCCTTGAGAACCCCATGAACAGTATGAAAAGGGAAAATGAGAGGATACAAACAGAGAAACTACCAGGTCTGTTAGTGCTCAATATGCTGCTGGAAATCAGTGGAGAAATAACTACAGAAAGACTGAAGGGATGGAAGCCAAAGCAAACACAACATGCACTTGTGGATGTGACTGGTGAAACAAGCAATGTCCGATGCTCTAAAGAGCAATATTGGATAGTAACCTGGAATGTTAGGTTCAGGAATCAAGGAAAAGTGGAAGAGGTCAACAGGGGATGGCAAGAGTGAACACTGACATTCTAGGAATCAGGGAACTAACAGGGGACAGGGATGGGTGAATTTAAATCAGATGACCATTATATCTACTACTGAGGGCAGGAATCCATTAGAAGAAAGGGAGTAGCCATCATGGTCAACAAAATAATCTGAAGGGCAGTACTTGGATGTCCTCTCAAAAA
>NW_024075849.1:0-2158 GCF_014754425.2 Oryx dammah
ACGTCGGACACCAGCACGGTTATGTTGTGCTCGGTTTTCAGTCTGGGTGCCCCCAAGTCCGTGACAGTGATGGTGATGTTGTATTCGGCTCTGGTCTCTCTGTCTAGCGGTCGCTCTGTTACTAGGGTGTAAAAATTTTCCATGGAAGATTTCAGCAAAAACGGTAGATCGTACTGAATGGAGCAACTTACTTTCCCATTCTCTTCAGAGTCAAGATCTGAAACACTGAAAACTGCAACCACAGTCTCAGGCGAGTTCTCAGGGATCTGTCCAGTAAATGCAGACATGGTGACTTCTGGGGCATTGTCGTTCACATCCACCACTTGAATCAGAACGGTGCATTTTCCAGAAAGGCTTCCAGTATCGATGGCCTCGATACTGACCTCATAGGACTGAGTTGTTTCGAAATCAAGTTGTTTTTTCAGTCGAATTTCTCCAGTCACGGCATTGATCTCAAAGGTTTTGCTGATGTCTTCTGAAGCCTGGGAAAGTGAATAGGAAATCTCTCCATTGACTCCTATGTCTACATCGGTAGCAGAGACTTTGACAACAAGGAACCCTTTGGGACTGTCCTCGGGGATCTTTACTCTGTAGAAAGGCTGCTCAAATTCAGGGGCGTTATCGTTGATGTCCACTACTTCTACGTAGACGTGAGCGATGCCAGACCGTGGTGGAGAACCACCATCCTGAGCAGTGAGGGTTAACCTGAGCTCAGCTTCCTCCTCGCGATCCAGTACTTTGTCCAGCACAAGTTCCGGATATTTTCTGCCATCGCTGCGTTTGCGAGTGAGGACCCGAAAATAGGAGTTGGGACTGATTATATAATTTTCAATATTATTTTGGCCTACATCCATGTCCTGAGCATTCTTTAGAGGAAATGTAGTGCCAGGAAGACTGTTCTCTGATATTTTTAACAACATATCTCCGTCCGTGAACACAGGAGTATGGTCATTTATGTCTGTTACCTGTAGCTCAGCTTGAAAAAACTCTAAGGGATTCTCTAGCAAAACCTGGAAACGCAGCGCACAGGGCTCTGTCTGACCACACAGTTCCTCGCGGTCCAGTTTCTTATTTAGCAGTAAATCCCCAGACTCCTGATCCAGCTGCAAATACAGTTTGTTGCCTTTGGAAATGACCCTTGCTCCCCGCCTGGAGAGTTCCCCCTGCCCCAGACCCAGGTCTTTTGCTAAATTGGTTACAAAAGAGCTCCCCTCAGCTTCCTCCACCACAGAATAACTCCTAAATTCAAAGCCCGCCAGAGCTAAGTGTAAGAAGAGAAAGAAGAAAAAGACTTGCCTTTGTCTGCAAACGAGCTTCCTGCTGGCCTCCATTGTTCTTGCCCGGTATAGCCTCTGGCGAGGATGGTTCCGCTGAGCTGTAAAGGCCTCAATGTCTTGTGGTTTACCTCAGAAATATTTCCGTGAGTAGCCCTTTACGGAAGATCTAGTCCTACTGTGACATCCAAGCTTCCCGTGGGCTTCCAGGCTCTGCCTACGAGTTCTGCCTTTAATAGAACCGCAGCTGCGATTTAGGTTTGTACCTTCTTATCCTGCAGCGCCACCACGCGTCCTCAGAGGAACTTGTATTTTCCGGGTTGAAATGGATGCAGTGTTCCCAGCTTTTTTTTTTTTTTTTTTTAATTTTGGCCGCGCTGCATTGCTTCTGGGATCTGTGTTCCTTGACCAGGGACTGAACCCATGTCACTTCAGTGAAAGCAAGGAATCGTAACTACTAGACCACCAAGTAACTCCCCACTGTTCCCAACTCTTGACAGTATTATGTATCACCGATATATCTAAGGTTCAGTTCAGTTCAGTCACTCAGTCATGTCCGACTCTTCGACCCAATGGACTGCAGCACGCCAGGCCTCCCTTAGAATACTGTTTTTACTGTTTCCCACCCTAAGGTTCAGACAGTTGTCTGGGGGCCATACAGGAGAAATGATAGTACACTGACTATTTTCAATAATGCTAATTGAGTTTGGAGCAAAAGAAAATATGTGACAGTCTGATAAGGAAGACTGTGCAGAAATTTAAATGTATATGGTAACACAGAAAACTTTGAGAATTGGACACTTTTATTGCCATGAACTATGGGAACAACTAGTAGCTATAAACCTTGGACACATTATTTAACCAATGCCTCCGTTTCCTCATCT
>NW_024075850.1:0-2158 GCF_014754425.2 Oryx dammah
AACAGACTGGTTCCAAATAGGAAAAGGAGTACGTCAAGGCTGTATATTGTCACCCTGCTTATTTAACTTCTATGCAGAGTACATCATGAGAAACGCTGGGCTAGAAGAAACACAAGCTGGAATCAAGATTGCTGGGAGAAATATCAATAACCTCAGATATGCAGATGACACCATCCTTATGGCAGAAAGTGAAGAGGAACTAAAAAGCCTCTGGATGAAAGTGAAAGAAGAGAGGGAAAGAGTTGGCTTAAAGCTCAACATTCAGAAAACAAAGATCATGGCATCTGGTCCCATCACTTCATGGGAAATAGATGGGGAAACAGTAGAAACAGTGTCAGATTTTATTTTGGGGGGGCTCCAAAATCACTGCAGATGGTGACTGCAGCCATGAAATTAAAAAACATTTACTCTTTGGAAGAAATGTTATGACCAACCTAGATAGTATATTGAAAAGCAGAGACATTACTTTGCCGACTAAGGTCCGTCTAGTCAAGGCTATGGTTTTTCCTGTGGTCATGTATGGATGTGAGAGTTGGAGTGTGAAGAAGGCTGAGCGCCGAAGAATTGATGCTTTTGAACTGTGGTGTTGGAGAAGACTCTTGAGAGTCCCTTGGACTGCAAGGAGATCCAACCAGTCCATTCTGAAGGAGATCAGCCCTGGGATTTCTTTGGAAGGACTGATGCTGAAGCTGAAGCTCCAGTACTTTGTCCACCTGATGCGAAGAGTTGACTCATTGGAAAAGACTCTGATGCTGGGAGGGATTGGGGGCAGGAGGAGAAGGGGACGACCGAGGATGGGATGGCTGGATGGCATCACTGACTTGATGGACGCGAGTCTGAGTGAACTCCGGGAGATGGTGATGGACAGGGGGGCCTGGCGTGCTGCAATTCATGGGGTCACAAAGAGTTGGACACGACTGAGCGACTGAACTGAACTGAGCTGAACTGAATTAGTAGATTAAGCTGCCATTTATCATCTGTCTACTAGTTACTAGCCATGATACCAGGTACATATGTTATATTAACCCTACCAATAATTCTGTAGTAGGCTAGTGGGTGCTGTCTTTTCACTAGGTGAGAAGACTGAGAAATTCTGACTTCTCCAAGGTCCCAGAGCTCTTAAGAAACAGGTCAGGAAGTCAAGTGCAAGCCTCCTCCCTTCTGAGAGGTGCACCCTCTCTACCAAGCACTGTGGGCAGCGTGCTCCCAGGAACCCTACTGGCCGGGCATTCATTCTGGCTCAGGCACGACACGATGCTGGGTCAGTCACCTCATCTCTCTGTTGTCCAGGTTCCTCATCTGTCAAACAGGGATGACAAGAGCACTCGCCAGCTAAGAGTGCTGTAGAAATTTAGTGAGTTGACACAGGACCAGTGCTCAGAACCACCGTGGACGGCAGGCAGTATCAACATCGCTGTCATCGTTGCCAGGGTTGGAATGACCGCACAGTGCTTCCTTTGTCCTTCTCCCACCTCCATCCTACTTCACGCACCCCTTCTTAGTTATCTTTAGTGAGAGAGAAGTCCACGCTTGCCTTCTCTATCTGCTAAGTTGACATCTACAGTCACAGCTACGGTGTACACTGCCTGAATTTCCACTGCAGAGACAGTTCTTGGGGAGATCCCTGTGCAGAGATGACCATGTGTTCACCAAACCCATCAGCTTTCCTGTCTAGGGACCTGTTCAGACTGCAGCCCCCAACCTCTTTCATGCTGGCTGTGGCCACAGGATTCAGCGCCAACCCACTGAACGTTGCTGAAAGTGTGCTGGTCCCTGAAGAAGCTCTCACCTGGGATCCTTGACCTGAGGCTAGTGATCCAACTTCAGGGTTCAACACCCCAAAGGGTCATGAGATACAAGGACTGTGTCCCCATGTGAATACATGGAGCAGGACCCACCACCCCTGCACCTCAAGCCAACTGCAAACTGCACAAGTGGGACGGAAGCTTGCAGAGGGCTCATTAAGCCCTGGAAATGTTGGGGTTGCCTGTTACAGATGCTGAGTTGCTTCCCTTAACCAGTGTGCCCCTGGCAGCCATGCCATCCTCTCTCGTCACCACCCACGAATCCTCAGAGGACTTTGTCAAGTGCGCTCTCCTCGTAGCTTCCGTGACATCACGCTCCTGTGACCCCTAGATGCCCCTGCATGGACATCACG
>NW_024075851.1:0-2158 GCF_014754425.2 Oryx dammah
AACAGACTGGTTCCAAATAGGAAAAGGAGTACGTCAAGGCTGTATATTGTCACCCTGCTTATTTAACTTCTATGCAGAGTACATCATGAGAAACGCTGGGCTAGAAGAAACACAAGCTGGAATCAAGATTGCTGGGAGAAATATCAATAACCTCAGATATGCAGATGACACCATCCTTATGGCAGAAAGTGAAGAGGAACTAAAAAGCCTCTGGATGAAAGTGAAAGAAGAGAGGGAAAGAGTTGGCTTAAAGCTCAACATTCAGAAAACAAAGATCATGGCATCTGGTCCCATCACTTCATGGGAAATAGATGGGGAAACAGTAGAAACAGTGTCAGATTTTATTTTGGGGGGGCTCCAAAATCACTGCAGATGGTGACTGCAGCCATGAAATTAAAAAACATTTACTCTTTGGAAGAAATGTTATGACCAACCTAGATAGTATATTGAAAAGCAGAGACATTACTTTGCCGACTAAGGTCCGTCTAGTCAAGGCTATGGTTTTTCCTGTGGTCATGTATGGATGTGAGAGTTGGAGTGTGAAGAAGGCTGAGCGCCGAAGAATTGATGCTTTTGAACTGTGGTGTTGGAGAAGACTCTTGAGAGTCCCTTGGACTGCAAGGAGATCCAACCAGTCCATTCTGAAGGAGATCAACCCTGGGATTTCTTTGGAAGGAATGATGCTAAAGCTGAAACTCCAGTACTTTGGCCACCTCATGCGAAGAGTTGACTCATTGGAAAAGACTCTGATGCTGGGAGGGATTGGGGGCAGGAGGAGAAGGGGACGACCGAGGATGGGATGGCTGGATGGCATCACTGACTTGATGGACGCGAGTCTGAGTGAACTCCGGGAGATGGTGATGGACAGGGGGGCCTGGCGTGCTGCAATTCATGGGGTCACAAAGAGTTGGACACGACTGAGCGACTGAACTGAACTGAGCTGAACTGAATTAGTAGATTAAGCTGCCATTTATCATCTGTCTACTAGTTACTAGCCATGATACCAGGTACATATGTTATATTAACCCTACCAATAATTCTGTAGTAGGCTAGTGGGTGCTGTCTTTTCACTAGGTGAGAAGACTGAGAAATTCTGACTTCTCCAAGGTCCCAGAGCTCTTAAGAAACAGGTCAGGAAGTCAAGTGCAAGCCTCCTCCCTTCTGAGAGGTGCACCCTCTCTACCAAGCACTGTGGGCAGCGTGCTCCCAGGAACCCTACTGGCCGGGCATTCATTCTGGCTCAGGCACGACACGATGCTGGGTCAGTCACCTCATCTCTCTGTTGTCCAGGTTCCTCATCTGTCAAACAGGGATGACAAGAGCACTCGCCAGCTAAGAGTGCTGTAGAAATTTAGTGAGTTGACACAGGACCAGTGCTCAGAACCACCGTGGACGGCAGGCAGTATCAACATCGCTGTCATCGTTGCCAGGGTTGGAATGACCGCACAGTGCTTCCTTTGTCCTTCTCCCACCTCCATCCTACTTCACGCACCCCTTCTTAGTTATCTTTAGTGAGAGAGAAGTCCACGCTTGCCTTCTCTATCTGCTAAGTTGACATCTACAGTCACAGCTACGGTGTACACTGCCTGAATTTCCACTGCAGAGACAGTTCTTGGGGAGATCCCTGTGCAGAGATGACCATGTGTTCACCAAACCCATCAGCTTTCCTGTCTAGGGACCTGTTCAGACTGCAGCCCCCAACCTCTTTCATGCTGGCTGTGGCCACAGGATTCAGCGCCAACCCACTGAACGTTGCTGAAAGTGTGCTGGTCCCTGAAGAAGCTCTCACCTGGGATCCTTGACCTGAGGCTAGTGATCCAACTTCAGGGTTCAACACCCCAAAGGGTCATGAGATACAAGGACTGTGTCCCCATGTGAATACATGGAGCAGGACCCACCACCCCTGCACCTCAAGCCAACTGCAAACTGCACAAGTGGGACGGAAGCTTGCAGAGGGCTCATTAAGCCCTGGAAATGTTGGGGTTGCCTGTTACAGATGCTGAGTTGCTTCCCTTAACCAGTGTGCCCCTGGCAGCCATGCCATCCTCTCTCGTCACCACCCACGAATCCTCAGAGGACTTTGTCAAGTGCGCTCTCCTCGTAGCTTCCGTGACATCACGCTCCTGTGACCCCTAGATGCCCCTGCATGGACATCACG
>NW_024075854.1:0-2156 GCF_014754425.2 Oryx dammah
ATGTACCTTTGTGCAAGACCTCAGCAAACAATCCCGAGCCCACATTTCCATCCCTACGTGGACCATGCTCAGTCCTGCCCTTGTTCAAGACTATGACAAATACCCCTGATCCGGCATCTCATTCCCTGTACTGAAGCAGGCTACGTTCTGCCCATCCTGAAGCCTTAATGGATACACCTGAATCGACACCTAAGGACCTGCATTGAACCAGGCTGGGTCCAGGCCTTGTGCAAGACCCTTGCAAGCACTCCCGAGCCTCCCTTCCAGTCTCTGCACCCAACCAGGGTGGGTCCTGCCCTTCTTTCACACCGAAAAATACTCCTGAGCCTCCTTTCGATGATTACACTGACCGCGGGGGGTCCTGCCCTTCTTCAAGGCCACAACAAATAATTCGGAACCCACATCTTGGTCCCTGAACTTAACCAGGCTAGCTTCTTCCCATGTGCAGGCACCAACAGACAACCCTGAGCTCAACTGTCGGGTCCTGCATAGCACGAAGCTAAGCGCTGCCCATCTTCATGACCCCTAATAAGAGGCCTGAGCCGACATCTTGAGCCTGGCGCTGAAGCATTTTGGGAGCTGCCCTTGTTGCACCCCAGAAAATGCTCCTGAGCCCACATCCTGGGCCCTGCACTGAACCCGTTGGGGCCCTGCCTCTGTCAAGCCCCCGACAAACACTCCTGAGCTCAGCTCTTGGTTCCTGCCCTGAATCATGCTGGGTCCTGCCTTTGTTTATGCCCCTGAGAAACACTCCTGCACCCGCATCTCTGTCCGTGCCATGAACCAGGCTGTGTCCTGCACTTATTCAAGGCCCTGACCAACATAGCTGAGCCTGTATCTGACTCTCAGATTAGTTTCCAGACTTATTCGAGCCACCGGCAAGCAATCCTGAGCTGACAAGTAGCTCCATGCCTCGGAACTATGGTGGGTCCCGCTTTATTCAGTCCTCCAGGAAACACGGGGGATCCCATATCCCACTCGCTGCACTCAAGAAGGTGGAGTGTTGCATTTGAGCAAGACCCCAACAAACACTCCTGAGCCCTAGGACACTAGGTCCCTGCAGTCAACCAGGCCGAATCTTGCATTGGATCAAGCCTCCGGCAAACACTTCTCAGTGCCCGTCTGTTATCTAAGCTTCCAAAAAATACTCCTGGGTCCACATCTAGGTCCGTTCGCTGAATCAGGCTGGGTCCTGCCCTTGTTCAAGACACGTACAACACTCCTTAGCACACCTCTGTGTCCCTGAACTTAACCAAGGTGGATCCTTCGCTTGTTCGTGCCCCTGAAAATGCCTCCGGAGCCCACAACTAGGTCCCTTCACGGGCCCTGGCTGGTCCTGCGCGTGTTCAGACCCCGAGGGACACTGATGAGCCCACTACGGTCCCTGCACTGAACCTGGAGGGGCCCAGTACTTGCACAAGCCCTCACCAAATATCCCGGAGCCCATATTTCTGTCCCTCTACTGATCCAGACTGGGTCCTGGCCTTCTTCAAGCCCCAGACAGTCGCTCCTGGGCCCACATCGCGGTCCCTAAACTGAATTCTGCTGGGTCCCTCATCAGTTCTATGCCTCGACCAACACTCTTGAGGCCCATATCTCACTCCCAGAAGTCGCACAGGCTAGACTCTGCCTTTATTCCAGCCCCAACAGACACTCCAGAGACCACAATGTTGTCTCTGCACTGACCTCGGATGGGTCCTGCGCTTGTTCATGGTGCCGGCCAACACCTCAGAGCCTCTCTCTGATTCTCAGGCTAGTCCTGGCCATATTCAAGCCAGCAACCTACAATCCTGAGCCCACAGCTCTCTTGTGCCTCCAAAATAGGGTGTGTCCTGCCCTTGGTCAGTACCCCCAAGAAACACAGCCACTCCCACATTGCACTTGCTGCAATGAACAAGGCTCGACTGCCTTGGTGCAAGACCCTGACACACACTCCCGAGCTTACATTTCCATTCTTACGCAGACCATGCTCGGTCCTGCCCTTGTTCGAGGCCACAACAAAGACACCTGAGCCTGCATCTTACTCCCTGTGCTGAAGCTGGCTGTGTTCTGCCCATCTTGAAGCCTCAACAGATACCCCTGAATCAACATCTAAGGTCCTGCACTGAACCAGGCTGGGTCCTGCACTCCTTGCATCCCGACAAATACGCCTGATC
>NW_024075855.1:0-2155 GCF_014754425.2 Oryx dammah
TTCTATCCAATGAAGTGGGCGACAGAAGATGAGATGGTCAGGTGGCATCACAGACTCAATGGACATGAGTTTGAGCAAACTCCAGGAGATAGTAACGGACAGGGAAGCCTAGGGTGCTATAGTTCATGGTGGAGTAGATTGTAAGATGCCATGATTCTCCTGCCCTGGCCTGTAACTGCCCCGTTTGCCACACTACATCACATCATTTCCCGTTAAGAGGCACAGCGTATTTCTGCAGCTTCTGGGCTGGCCTTGTGACTTGGCTTGGCCAACAGAAAGAGGCAAAGTGACAAGCCTCACAGGGCCTTGAGAGCATTGCTCTCTGGCCACTTCCCTGTGAACAAACCCAGGCCAGCCTGCTGGAGGACAAGAGTCCCATCATCACCCCTGCCAACAGCCAGCTTGTTCATCATGAACCATGGCTACCCTTGAGCAGCCAAGCTCAGCTGACCCACCAGCTGACTGTAGATGCAGGAGTGTCTCCACTGGAGATCGACCACACATCTAGCCCCAATCAGCTCATCGACCGACAGCCTGATGGGAGAGAATGGGTGGCTGTTGAAGCTACTAAGTTCTGGGTGGTTCACTGTGCAACAGTAGATAATCACCCAATGGCTGTTCTCTTTTGGCCTGCTGAACATGAACTGATGTTTACTGTTGTGTCCTGGAAATCATAGAATGCGCCTGTATGTGTGATTGGGCCCAATTTTTTGACATGCTGCCGAGTTGCCAAAAACTCAGCAAATGTGACCAGGCACTCTTGATCAGAATTGGCTAAGACTTTATAAAATCGAAGGCTCATTTTGTCTTATTGCTTCAAAAAATGCTGCTGCTGGAATTTCCCTGATGCTCCAGTGGCTAAGACCCCATGCGCCCAAGGCAGAGGGCCTGGGTTTGACCCCTGCTCAGGGAATTAGATCCCACGTGCCACGACTAAAGATCCCACGTGCTGTGACTAAAAGATCCAGCACGATGCAGCTAAGGCCCAGCATGGCCAAATAAATAAGTATTGAAAAACTGGTGCTGGAGTCAACTTGTGGGAGAGGATGGGGTGTGGACCCTGGGTTGCCCAGGATGCTGGGTTCCGGGTGTGCGATGCTTAGAGGAGAATGAGTGTGATCTCCAGAGTGAGGATACAGTGGCCGACACCCAGAGGTCTTAGGCCCCGTCGACACAGCCAGCTGAGGCCACTTTCTGACTGGGGAGGTGGGAGGGGGGCTAGCGACAGTTGATACCATCCCGTAGTTGGTCACAACGTCTAAGCTGAAAGAAGCTCCCAGAATATTGCTGTCCCTGGGGTTTTGCTGTGGTGGTTTTAAATTATGTCCTCAAGTTTGGGGGTATTCCTCTGCTCAGAAAGGAACCCAATCTCCCTCTCCTTAAGTATGGACCGAGCTTAGTGACTCACTTCTAATGAATAGCATAAGGTAGAAATGACAGCATGGAACTACTGAAAAGAGGGCCGTCAGAGGCATTTCAGACTCTTCCTCACTCTCTCTTGGACTTCCTGTCCTGGGTGAAGCCAGCCTCCAAGTTGTGAGGACGCTCAAGCAGCCTGAGGAGAGGTCCATGTGGTGAAGAGCTGAGGCTCCACCAACAGCCCTGTGAGTGTGCCATCTTGCAGGCTGATCTTCCAGCCCCAGAACAACCTTCAGATACCCGCAGCCCTACATGACACCTCGACAATAACCTCACGAGGGACTCCCAAGCCAGAATCGCACAACTAAGCCATTTCTGAATTTCTGACCCCACCGAAAGGACCTGAAATAATAAATACACATTATTTTAAGCCACTAGGTTCTGAGGTTGTTTGTGACACAGTGCAAGCTAATTAATAGACTTCTTATGGTGGCTCTGGGTGGTGAGTTCATTCATGTCAACTTGTTCTCTTTCACGGACTTAAGGTTCTGGCACAGTTGTCTCTGCTCTAAGATCCCACTAGCATAGACCTCTTAGTTTACTGGATACCCTCCTTAAAATGTATGCCAACACTTTGCTTGATAAAGAGTGAGTTTGGGTCTCTGAGACTGGTGTTGTTCCTGAGAAGCAGTTCTCTGACCAAGGCTTTTCTACGGACCTCTGCAGGAGAAGACCCCAGAAGCTGCCTGACATCTCTCCTATAGGGTTTGGTGGCAAGCTCAACACAGGATACCCC
>NW_024075856.1:0-2155 GCF_014754425.2 Oryx dammah
AGGGTAAGTCCTTCATCAGGCCAGTCTTATCAGTGACACAGGGGTGCCCCTCCCAGCTCAGTCCATCATGGAATCTAAGCCTGATCTTCCTGAGCTCAGGGGTTAAAGGTATACTTCAAGGACACAAATGCAAGCTCTTGGGAACACTGCCACGATCAGGGCTTGCTGTGGGTGCCCAGGCTCAGCTCATTTGTCCTTGAGCTGAAAGTAGGTGATTCTTAGTCCTTCCCTGCCTTCTGGACACCACTTCCTCCCAAATTCTAACACTGCTCCGGACACACAGTTTGTGCTCATTTTGTGTTTGCTGAATGAACAAATGAATAAACGAACAAGCAAATGAACGACAGATCGGCTCTGGCAATAAAATCAATCTGTTCTGTCCTATTACGAGTGGCTCAACTCTGCTGATTCTTAGCCCCTAAATCAGAGCTCCCAGCCAACCCAGGCTAGTCAGCTGCCAAAGAAGAAGTGAAGGTCAGAGTGTTTTCCCTCCACACTCCTTCCAAGAGTCCACGTTCTGAAAAAAGGGTAGAGCTGGGGATACCCAGGCAGGAGGAGGGTTCTGCCCACCCTTTTCCAGGACTCTGCTGCTGCTCCGCGTTACTCTGCCTTTCCCAGCTCAAGGCCCAGGTGCCTGAGAAGGGATGTGGAAAGGACCAAGAGAAAAACTCAGGCCCATGAGAAGCTACAGTGACAAGGGGGTACCAAAGCGCTTCTCCTTTGCATTTCCTCCAGTCCTAATAACCTTAACTGCTAATAACAGCAGCAACAGTAACAACTATGGCCCAGCAACCCCATGGTTTCTGGCGTCTTTCTTCGAAAAAGCTTCCAGTGCACGATCTCATCGAAAAAGCTTCCAGTGCACGATCTCATCACGCTGCACGTCATCCCCAGAGGGGCGAGAATAACCGCCCCAATTACATGGGCAGAGAAAGTGGGTACCAAGGTGATTCGACATCCATCCGGCTCATGCAGAAATGCATGGAGGGGCCCAGGGGCCTAGTCGCAGGCGTGGAGTGGGGAGAACTGGGCTTGGCCTCCAACGACTCTGGTGTTCTTGGACAAGTCTCTAGGGTTCAGTTTTCTCACTTGGGATAAAGGGAAATTGGACCATTTCTCCAGCTTGATCCATCTCAAATGCTCTGGCTCAATAAAATAAAACCTCCCCAGCCCAAAGCCTGGTGACCAACCTCCCTTGTACCAAGGTCAGAGAGCCCCTGCACCAAGGTCAGAGAGCCCCTGCAAGTCTGGATGCCAGCTGTGCCCATCCTAGCATTCCAACAGGTGTCCTACAAGTGTTTCCCACAAAGAAGGCTGTAGTATAGACAGAGGGAGGGAACATCAAAAAAGTCATCCTGAAGGTCCATGGTACCAGGAGGGCAGGCAGGCAGCAGGCTGCAGCTGAGGCCAGATGCCGCCTCCCTGAGACCCGGGCACTGGCTCAAAGGACGGGACAGCAGACAGCTTCCCGTCAGCTGCCAGAGCGCCTGACTCTCCACGATGCTGAGAGTCCTCGGCCACGTGCAGACAGCCCTTCCTCCCAATCCACCCATCCTCCCCCATCCTCTCCTCCATCAAAGCTGTTTCGCTCCTCATCCCAATCCTGTTTGACAATTACCTCCTCTAAGGATGGGGGGGTGCTGCTGCTGCTGCTGCTGCTAAGTCGCTTCAGTCGTGTTCGACTCTGTGCGACCCCGTAGACGGCAGCCCACTAGGCTCCCCTGTCCCTGGGATTCTCCAGGTCTCCAGACCTGTCAAATTCTGGCCTCCACATTCCCACTAATTCCTTCAGCTCCCAGGATCCTGTGCCAGATGAGGCTTCAGGTGTGTGTCCCACAGCGGTCCGCCACCAGAGGGGGAGAATTAGATCAATATTTCCTATTTCTTCCTGTCTTAGTTTTCTCCATTCTCAACTCGGCAGATATGAAGCAGGGCACAGGAATAGTCAACTACAGATGGACAGCACTCTCCTCTCTACCCACAGGCAACTGCCCTGGCCAGCTACCAGAAAAACTAATGCTGAAATCTCAACTAGAGTCTGGACAAGGACCTGGCTAATGTGTCTACCTCCAGGGCTAAAAGCCTGGATTGAGAGAGAGGACAGACCGGCCTAGCAGCTGGTGACTCTACCCAAATTTCTCTAAACCCAATCCAT
>NW_024075857.1:0-2153 GCF_014754425.2 Oryx dammah
CTTAGTTATCTGTCATCATCTCAGCTAAGACATCACTCTCTCAGAAAGAATTCCCATGGGCATCACACCTGACCGCCACTATGTGGACTCCCAGCAAGAAGTCCCCTTTGACAACATCTAATGTAGGCCATGCCTCTGACCCTGACCAGGGAGGTGACCTCATAAGTCACCCGGGGACAGAACGGTGGCATTGTGAGGCCTTACCAGTGACCCGTGCACCCTGGCAATGTCCCCAGTGGGCACAAAATGAGAGAGGCCTGTTCTGGACTGTGGAGCTGGCTCCACCCCTCACCTGAGCACCTGGTGCAGGCGGCCCTCCAAGAAGGCGATGGAGTCCAGGTAGAGCTCCTGCAGGTGGGGCAGGTTGAGGAACTGGGTGGTGACCTGGCCAACCCAGTGCTCCTCCTGGTCAGGGGTGGTGTGCGGCAACACGTGGATGTGAGACAGCAGCAGTTGACACAAGTTGCCCATCTGTCCCAGGTGCACCAGGAACCTGCCCAGTGTGGCCACCTTCCAGGTGCTGTTCACCTCCAGGTCCTGGATAGAGTCCAGCTGCACCAGCTTCAGGATCCTCCTGATGCTCTGCCTGGGGATGCTGAAGATCCTCAGCTTTTGGCATCGAAAGTGGAGCAGGCTCCTCCTCTGCTTGGCCTTCTTCAACAGGTAGCTGAGGGTCTCATCCATGGTGTCCTCCTTGAGGCACAGATCAAGCAGCACCTCAACAGGGGCCTGTGCCAGCATCAGCCTTGCCTGTGCCTCCACCCTGCACATCTTCTGCATGGGTTGGGCCGGCTCGGGCTCCAGCTGTGAGCAAACACTGGCCTTGATGCCACACCAAGGGGTCCAGAAGGTCTGATGTGTGTTCCAGCACAAGTCAAGCACCTGCAGCTTCCACCGCCTGCGGGGCCACAGGGCACACACTAGCTATGGAGAGTTTGGAGGGCACCAGGACCCCGCGAGGGTTCTGCACTTCACACACCACAGCTCCTCTGGCCTCCCGGCCTGCCTTGGTCCCCACTTTAAAGGACACTGGGGGAGGGCCACGTGCCTTTTGTCCCCTCTGCCCCTCAACTAGTCCTGTACACCCGAACGCCTCTTCCAGGTGATCCTCCTGCCCTGGCTGCATCTTGCTCACACCCCCAGGCCCCACAAGTCTGCCAGGTCGACCTTACCTGGGGCCGACCTCCTGAGCAAGGAGGACTTCCAGGCCGTTGAGTGCAGCCTGGAAGGTCTCCAGATGAGGCTGGTGGTCCTTCATCAGGGCCCCCAGTGGGAGGCAGGGGAAGGGCCAGGCCTGCACCATTGCCTTCACGGCACGGGTGTGCTTCCCGGCAAAAGCCGCCTTAAACAGCGGTGGGAAGAGCTCGATGGGCAGCTCCTCTAGGGCCGTGTTGTCCAAGGCCTCATTCCGCATGAGGCTCTGGTTGGCCAGTTCCAGGAGTCAGGGTGGGGCCCGGACGCCAAACCTGAAGAACCTACTCTGGAACGAGTCCTGGGGAGGATGTCAGATGCCAGGGTGGCGGGCGTCCTTCTCCGGCCAAGATCCTGGGTGACCTTGCTGTTCCTCCATACTCAGAGAACCCAAGGCAGGGTCAGAGACATCTTCTGGCCACAAAGTCACAGCTTTTGCCCCACTGGCACCTTGAGAAGCCCCTCTTTGGGCAGCAACAAAGGGACAAGGTGATCTCTTGCCCCATCCTGTGTCTACTGCTGGTGCATTTAATCCCAGCCCTGCTGGCCAGTAGACACCTACCAGTCTGACAGCTGACCCCACTCTCTTCAGAGAAAACTTCTGATTATTTCTCAAGGGCTGAAAACAGAAACAAGGAGTTTAGACCACCATGGCCTGTCTCTAAACTCCAACCAATAACTCACCTAATGGGTGCTGACATGTCACTTAATAAAAAGACGTACCTTTCACTGTGTGTCTCTTCTACAAATGTCATTACCATTTGGTTCATTGGAGCAAAGCACTCACATTCAGAACAAAGCCTCCATTCTTTAAAATATTCTACACATTTTTTATTTTTGTATTCCATCAACTTATAAAAAACAGTTTTTACCTTGTAAAACAAAAAGAAAGCCCCAAAACCTTTTAAGCTAGTTAAATCACAAAACTATAAAATACAGGAACTATAATCACTGGTCCCAAA
>NW_024075858.1:0-2153 GCF_014754425.2 Oryx dammah
TCAAGAGGCAGGTCAGGTGGTCTGGTATTCCCATCTCTTTCAGAATTTTCCACAGTTTATTGTGATCCACACAGTCAAGCCACTTCAGTATTCTTGCCCTGAGAACCCCATGAACAGTAGGAAAAGACAAAATGATAGGATACCAAAAGAGGAACTTCCCAGGTCATTAGGTGCCCAATATGCTACTGGAGATCAGTGGAGAAATAACTCCAGAAAGAATGAAGGGATGGAGCCAAAGCAAAAACAATACCCAGTTGTGGATGTGACTGGTGATAGAAGCAAGATCCGATGCTGTAAACAGCAATATTGCATAGGAACCTGGAATGTCAGGTGCGTGAATCAAGGCAAATTGGAAGTGGTCAAACAAGAGATGGCAAGGGTGAATGTCAACATTCTAGGAATCAGCGAACTAAAATGGACTGGAATGGGTGAATTTAACTCAGATGACCATTACATCTACTACTGCGGGCAGGAATCCCTCAGAAGAAATGGAGTAGCGATCATGGTCAACAAAAGAGTCCGAAATGCAGTACTTGGATGCAATCTCAAAAACGACAAAATGATCTTTGTTCATCTCCAAGGCAAACCATTCAATATCACAGTTATCCAAGTCTATGCCCCAACCAGTAATGCTGAAGAAACTGAAGTTGAACGGTTTTATGAAGACCTATAAGATCTTTTAGAACTAACACCCCAAAAAGATGTCCTTTTCATTATAGGGGACTGGAATGCAAAAGTAGGAAGTCAAGAAACACCTGGAGTAACAGGCAAATTTGGCCTTGGAATGTGGAATGAACCAGGGCAAAGACTAATAGAGTTTTGACAAGAAAATGCATTGGTCATAGCAAACACCCTCTTCCAACAACACAAGAGAAGACTCTACACATGGACATCACCAGATGGTCAACACCAAAATCAGACTGATTATATTCTTTGCAGCCAAAGATGGAGAAGCTCTATACAGTCAACAAAAACAAGACCGGGAGCTGACTGTGGCTCAGATCATGAACTCCTTATTGCCAAATTCAGACTCAAATTGAAGAAAGTAGGGAAAACCGCTAGACCATTCAGGTATGACCTAAATCAAATCCCTTATGATTATACAGTGGAAGTGAGAAATAGATTTAAGGGTCTAGATCTGATAGATAGAGTGCCTGATGAACTATGGAATGAGGTTTGTGACATTTTACAGGAGACAGGGATCAAGACCATCCCCATGGAAAAGAAATGCAAAAAAGCAAAATTGCTGTCTTGGGAGGCCTTACAAATAGCTGTGAAAAGAAGAGAGGCGAAAAGCCAAGGAGAAAAGGAAAGATATAAGCATCTGAATGCAGAGTTTCAAAGAATAGCAAGAAGAGATAAGAAAGCCTTCTTCAGCGATCAACACAAAGAAATACAGGAAAACAACAGAATGGGAAAGACTAGAGATCTCTTCAAGAAAATTAGAGATACCAAGGGAACATTTCATTCAAAGATGGGCTCGATAAAGGACAAAAATGGTCTGGACCTACCAGAAGCAAAAGATAGTAAGAAGAGGTGGCAAGAATACATGGAAGAACTGTACAAAAAAGATCTTCACGACCCAGATAATCATGATGATGTGATCACTCATCTAGAGCCAGACATCTTGGAATGTGAAGTCAAGTGGGCCTTAGAAAGCATCACTACGAACAAAGCTAGTGGAGGTGATGGAATTCCAGTTGAGCTATTTCAAATCCTGAAAGATGATGCTGTGAAAGTGCTGCACTCAATATACCAGCAAATTTGGAAAACTCAGTAGTGGCCACAGGACTGGAAAAGGTCAGTTTTCATTCCAATTCCAAAGAAAGGCAATGCCAAAGAATGCTCAAACTACCACACGATTGCACTCATCTCACACGCTGGTAAAGTAATGCTCAAAATTCTCCAAGCCAGGCTTCAGCAATACGTGAACCGTGAACTTCCTGATGTTCAAGCTGGTTTTAGAAAAGGCAGAGGACCCAGAGATCAAATTGCCAACATCCACTGGATCATGGAAAAAGCAAGAGAGTTCCAGAAAAACATCTATTTCTGCTTTAGTGACTATGCCAAAGCCTTTGACTGTGTGGATCACAATAAACTGTGGGGAATTCTGAAAGAGATGGGAATACCAGACCACCTGACCTGCCTCTTGA
>NW_024075859.1:0-2153 GCF_014754425.2 Oryx dammah
TCAAGAGGCAGGTCAGGTGGTCTGGTATTCCCATCTCTTTCAGAATTCCCCACAGTTTATTGTGATCCACACAGTCAAAGGCTTTGGCATAGTCACTAAAGCAGAAATAGATGTTTTTCTGGAACTCTCTTGCTTTTTCCATGATCCAGTGGATGTTGGCAATTTGATCTCTGGGTCCTCTGCCTTTTCTAAAACCAGCTTGAACATCAGGAAGTTCACGGTTCACGTATTGCTGAAGCCTGGCTTGGAGAATTTTGAGCATTACTTTACCAGCGTGTGAGATGAGTGCAATCGTGTGGTAGTTTGAGCATTCTTTGGCATTGCCTTTCTTTGGAATTGGAATGAAAACTGACCTTTTCCAGTCCTGTGGCCACTACTGAGTTTTCCAAATTTGCTGGTATATTGAGTGCAGCACTTTCACAGCATCATCTTTCAGGATTTGAAATAGCTCAACTGGAATTCCATCACCTCCACTAGCTTTGTTCGTAGTGATGCTTTCTAAGGCCCACTTGACTTCACATTCCAAGATGTCTGGCTCTAGATGAGTGATCACATCATCATGATTATCTGGGTCGTGAAGATCTTTTTTGTACAGTTCTTCCATGTATTCTTGCCACCTCTTCTTACTATCTTTTGCTTCTGGTAGGTCCAGACCATTTTTGTCCTTTATCGAGCCCATCTTTGAATGAAATGTTCCCTTGGTATCTCTAATTTTCTTGAAGAGATCTCTAGTCTTTCCCATTCTGTTGTTTTCCTGTATTTCTTTGTGTTGATCGCTGAAGAAGGCTTTCTTATCTCTTCTTGCTATTCTTTGAAACTCTGCATTCAGATGCTTATATCTTTCCTTTTCTCCTTGGCTTTTCGCCTCTCTTCTTTTCACAGCTATTTGTAAGGCCTCCCAAGACAGCAATTTTGCTTTTTTGCATTTCTTTTCCATGGGGATGGTCTTGATCCCTGTCTCCTGTAAAATGTCACAAACCTCATTCCATAGTTCATCAGGCACTCTATCTATCAGATCTAGACCCTTAAATCTATTTCTCACTTCCACTGTATAATCATAAGGGATTTGATTTAGGTCATACCTGAATGGTCTAGCGGTTTTCCCTACTTTCTTCAATTTGAGTCTGAATTTGGCAATAAGGAGTTCATGATCTGAGCCACAGTCAGCTCCCGGTCTTGTTTTTGTTGACTGTATAGAGCTTCTCCATCTTTGGCTGCAAAGAATATAATCAGTCTGATTTTGGTGTTGACCATCTGGTGATGTCCATGTGTAGAGTCTTCTCTTGTGTTGTTGGAAGAGGGTGTTTGCTATGACCAATGCATTTTCTTGTCAAAACTCTATTAGTCTTTGCCCTGGTTCATTCCACATTCCAAGGCCAAATTTGCCTGTTACTCCAGGTGTTTCTTGACTTCCTACTTTTGCATTCCAGTCCCCTATAATGAAAAGGACATCTTTTTGGGGTGTTAGTTCTAAAAGATCTTATAGGTCTTCATAAAACCGTTCAACTTCAGTTTCTTCAGCATTACTGGTTGGGGCATAGACTTGGATAACTGTGATATTGAATGGTTTGCCTTGGAGATGAACAAAGATCATTTTGTCGTTTTTGAGATTGCATCCAAGTACTGCATTTCGGACTCTTTTGTTGACCATGATCGCTACTCCATTTCTTCTGAGGGATTCCTGCCCGCAGTAGTAGATGTAATGGTCATCTGAGTTAAATTCACCCATTCCAGTCCATTTTAGTTCGCTGATTCCTAGAATGTTGACATTCACCCTTGCCATCTCTTGTTTGACCACTTCCAATTTGCCTTGATTCACGCACCTGACATTCCAGGTTCCTATGCAATATTGCTGTTTACAGCATCGGATCTTGCTTCTATCACCAGTCACATCCACAACTGGGTATTGTTTTTGCTTTGGCTCCATCCCTTCATTCTTTCTGGAGTTATTTCTCCACTGATCTCCAGTAGCATATTGGGCACCTAATGACCTGGGAAGTTCCTCTTTTGGTATCCTATCATTTTGTCTTTTCCTACTGTTCATGGGGTTCTCAGGGCAAGAATACTGAAGTGGCTTGACTGTGTGGATCACAATAAACTGTGGAAAATTCTGAAAGAGATGGGAATACCAGACCACCTGACCTGCCTCTTGA
>NW_024075860.1:0-2151 GCF_014754425.2 Oryx dammah
GAGCCCGAGTGCCACAACTGCCGAGCCTGTGCTCTAGATCCTGGAAGCCACGATGCTGAGTTCACATGCTGCAGCCACTGAAGCCCGTGAGCCTGTGCCCTGCAACAAGAGGAGACACTGTAGTGAGAAGCCTGCACACCACTAGTTATGGCCCATGCTCACCAAAACTAGAGAAAAGCCCACACACACAGACGCAACACAGCCAACAATACATAAAACTGTTTTCCTAAAAAATGCATATCTGACAAAGAAACTGTACTCGAATTGTCTAAGAACACTAGAGCAAACGAGCCCATTCATAATTGGTAACGATTGAAATAGACACCTGGCCACTGAGGGTATACTGATAGGAAACTATCATACAAAAACATACTCAAGATACTGGTGCAATGCACTCAGGGCCCCCTTTGAAAGACAATCTGACAGCTTTTTTTCAGTAACCACGTGGGACAAGCACTGGATTCTATGTATGACAAGTGGTGGAAGCCAGGTATCTTACCATTGGAATGCAAGGTTACAGATAAACAAAAGGAAAGGTGACAATGTCCATATCATGGTGAATCAGGTTGGAGACATCATCACAAATTACCTTTAACTGAATATGTTCAAAGGTAAGCTGGAATACATGTGTATATATATCCATGTATTGTCAGCTGAGCATATTGAGCTCCTACATGTATGTTTTAAATATGTCTCTGATGGCCCGGTGGTAAAGAATCTGCCTACCGATGCAGGGAACACGGGTTCAATCCCTGTGTAGAAGATTCCACACGCCCAGGGGCAACGAAGCCCTTGAACAACTCTTGAAGTCTGCATGCTCCAGAGCCCAAGTTCTGCAAACAGAGAAAGCACTGCAATGAGAAGCCATGGCACAGCAACTAGAGGGTAGCCTCTGCTCACTACAACGAGACAAACTAGCAATAAAGACCCAGCATAGTCAAAAATCATGTAATGTTAAAAAATAGGACCATTCTTTGCAGAAATGACTGAGACTAGGGGTGAGACTGTACATATATGAGCCATGGTCATCTTACATTATGAGTAATGAAAGAAACTAAAGACAACGATCAAGCTGTCCAAACTGATAAAAATGAATGATGACACAGTGTTATCTGTATACACTAGCAAATAACAATCTGAACAGGAATTTAAACAAACAATTCCCTTTCAATCATGTCAACATGAATAAAAGACTTTGCCATGGATGTAATGAGGATGACAAGACTGGCACACTGGAAATTATACATGATTGCTGAAAAATACCCTAAAGACATGGACAGATACTCCACAGCGATGAAAAGACTTCAGTTGGCAATACCAAGGAATGCATCTTCAATCTGAAATGAAGATTCAATATGAATTACAAAAGGCTGAAAGGCGGTTGCTAAACCACAAAAGCTTGATGGCTCAGAGGTTTTGTGTTGAAAAGTTGTATTAAAGTATAAAAGAGATAGAGAAAGCTGCTGACATAGATATCAGAAGGGGGAAGAAAGAGTACTCCCTGCTAGTCTTTAGCCAGATGTTGTACAGCCACTAGCAGTCTGCTAATGAAAGAAAGACAATGTCTCAGAGAATGGCACCAGGCCCCTCACCCACAGCATGCATTGAGATAACATTGGCAGCAGGTGAGTCATCCCAGGCCATAAAATGATGGACATGAATCTTGAAGAAAGGCAGATTTCCAAGCAAATATATAGTTTCATTCACATAGATTAAGAGAACAAGGTATGAGTAAAACATACTGGTTTGTCAAGTCGTTTCTGAGCCTTTAAGGGGAACTGACCTGAAGACAGAGTCTTGGGTAAATACATAGTACATTAATGTACCTTAAGACAAACATGTCCATTAAAAAAAATGCATTGCTTAGCTCAAGGTTTGAGAAAGGTTAAATTCAGGTGGAGCCAGGAGTCGTCATGGTAACACAGAATTTTCAGAGAAACCTTTTAAATTTGTATCAAGATGGAGAAAAAAATGCAACACCTGTTTGTCTCCTCCTGCCTCTTAAGAGAGAGGAAAAAAAAACGTCTGACACTTGCAGTCTATTTTCTCCGTCTGGAGACCCCTGGCCTTCCTGCCTGTTATCCTCTCCAGACCTGTAGGAAGCAATACACTAGGCTGCTTGGGAAAAGCGCGCGGGTCTGAGCTTTATGC
>NW_024075861.1:0-2151 GCF_014754425.2 Oryx dammah
GTTAGAACTGGACATGGAACAACAGACTGGTTCCAAATAGGAAAAGGAGTACGTCAAGGCTGTATATTGTCACCCTGCTTATTTAACTTCTATGCAGAGTACATCATGAGAAACGCTGGACTGGAAGAAACACAAGCTGGAATCAAGATTGCCAGGAGAAATATCAATAACCTCAGATATGCAGATGACACCACCCTAATGGCAGAAAGTGAAGAGGAACTAAAAAGCCTCTTGATGAAAGTGAAAGAGGAGAGCAAAAAAGTTGGCTTAAATCTCAACATTCAGAAAACGAAGATCATGGCATCTGGTCCCATCACTTCATGGGAAATAGATGGGGAAACAGTGTCAGACTTTATTTTGGGGGGCTCCAAAATCACTGCAGATGGTGACTGCATCCATGAAATTAAAATACGCTTACTCCTTGGAAGAAAAGTTATGACCAACCTAGATAGCATATTCAAAAGCAGAGACATTACTTTGCCGACTAACGTCCGTCTAGTCAAGCCTATGGTTTTTCCTGTGGTCATGTATGGATGTGAGTTGGACTGTGAAGAAGGCTGAGAGGCGAAGAATTGATGCTTTGGAACTGTGGTGTTGGAGAAGACTCTTGAAAGTCCCTTGGACTGCAAGGAGATCCAACAAGTCCATTCTGAAGGAGATAAGCCCTGGGATTTCTTTGGAAGGAATGATACTAAAGCTGAAACTCCAGTACTCTGGCCAGCTCATGCAAAGAGTTGACTCATTGGAAAAGACTCTGATGCTGGGAGAGATTAGGGGCAGGAGGAGAAGGGGACGACCGAGGATGAGATGGCTGGATGGCATCACTGACTCGATGAACATGAGTCTGAGTGAACTCTGGGAGATGGTGATGGACAAGGAGGCCTGGTGTGCTGCGATTCATGAGGTCGCAAAGAGTTGGACACGACTGAGCAATTGAACTGAACTGAAGAATATTAAAGCTATTCATGTCAATAAAATCAAGATCATTTTAAAAGGGTTAATACATATACATCTAGTTGTGGATGATATTCTTTGTACATTTTAGATACATTTAGGGTGGAAACATACACAGCAGTATAAGATAAATTAGGACTATTGGTTCTGAAGCTTTTCTTTCTTGAAAAACTATTATTTGTGTTGAGCTTTATCTTTCAACACAGTGGAAAACAGATTAGCACCATTATGATTCTTGTAAATATTTTGAAAAAATACAAGTACGTGGTAAAAAGACTGTGTCTGTGATTTGAGCCTGGAGTGTTCTGGAAACATCACACCTGGGCCTGAGTGAGCAATTCGCCTACCCCGAAAACCCACTATCTATAATCAACACAATGAGTGTTCATTCTCAGAAGCAAAGAGAAACCAAGAAGATGGGGAGTTTCTCCATTGCCGATGAGCATTTCCACACATTCCTTATTCCTTTTTTCCACAACCTGTTTCAAGAGAGAGAGAAGTATGAACTTCATAGTCTCATGACGTCAGAGAGACGTCTCCAGAACCAGTGGGCATCAGATGTCATGGTGTGATTGAATCACATGAACGATGTCCAGTCACTGCCTGGGCGCTCTGGAATTAACAATGAAATCATAACTTCAATCTACCATTTAAAAATGTCAATTTAATGCAAATTTCATTTCACATATACTTCCCGTTTTCTATCCTAATAATGCATTTAACTAGTAAGTCTCAGCAATGCAAAGGACAGCATCTCCTATTTTTCTTTTTATTTCTGAAAATTTTCTGAAAAACTCTGGACCCCTGAGTTGTTACTGGGCTTCCCAGCTGGCTCAGTGGTAGAGAATTTGCCTGCCAATGCTCGAGATGCGGCTTCAGTCTCAGGGTGGAGAGAATCCCTGGGATGAGGAAATGGGAACCCACTGCAAAATTCTTGCCTGGAAAATCCCATGGACAGAAGAGACTTGGTTCTATGTATATCGGCATTTTCAAATTCTGTTTTAAATATCTATATTGCATCCAGGTGATAAGTCATCACTGCATTTCACAATGTCTCTAAAATCCCAACACCAAACCACATCCCAGTGGGAGTGAGGATAGGAGTGACTCCCCATGCTGATCTCTTAAAAAAAAGAATAGTTTCAACAGTTGAAAGTCGCTGATTCACACTGAGAATTCATCATGCTCCATAGAAAG
>NW_024075862.1:0-2150 GCF_014754425.2 Oryx dammah
GGTTATGAGACGTCTAAAGTTTTGGAGTAACTTTGAACTGCCTGTATATTGAAGCTCAGGGGTGTGTTCCTGTGTTGCTGGAGAATTTGTGTGATATGTCTTGCTCTGGAACTTGTTGGCCCTTGGGTGGAGCTTTGTTTCAGTGTAGGTTTGGAGGCATTTCATGAGCTCCTATTGCTTAATGTTCCCTGAATTCAGGAGTTCTCTGATGTTCTCAAGCTTTGGACTTAAGCCTCCTGCTTCTGGTTTTCGGTTTTATTTTTACGGTGGTCTCTAGACTTCTCCATCTATACAGCACCAATGATATAGCATCTAGGCTAAAGATGAAAGGTTTCTCCACATTGAGGGGCACCCAGGGAGGTTCACTGGGTTACATGGAGAAGAGAAGAGGGAGGGGGTAGTTAGCGGTGACTGGAATGAGATGCGGTGAGATCAAAAGAGGAGAGAGCAAGCTAGTCAACAGTCACTTCCTTATGTGCGCTCCATAGTCTGGACCTCTCAGAGGTATTCACGGAGTTATACAGGGAAGAGGAGAGAGAGGAAGTAGACAGAGGTTGCCAGGAGGGTAAGAGAGAAGAATGAAAAGGAGAGAGACAGGTCCAGCCAGTAATCAGTTCCTTAGGTGCTCTCCACCATCTAGAACACACAGAGAATCACAGAGTTGGATATAGAAGAGATGGGGGGAGGGGGGGAGAGACAGAGGCCACCTGGTGGAGAAAAAGGAGAGTCCAAAAGGAGGAGAGAGTGGTCAAGCCAGTAATCTCGCTGTCAGGTAAGATTGGGTTATGAAATGTACAAGATTGACAACAAAAACCAAAAAGCAAAGATTAAAAACCTAGAGTAGAGGTTAGATATTCAAAAATACAATGTTAAAGAGACCAAGCAGAAGGAAGAAAGAAAAAAAGAAAAAAGATAAAAAATAATAATAATATTAAGAAAAAGAAATAAGGAAAAAAAATAAGGAAAAAAATATAAGAAAAAAAAAATCCCCCAAGATTAAAAAAGAAATACCAACAACAACCACGCGAAGACTATATATGGTGTTTGCCTTAAAAAAGTAGAGTCTTTTTTTTTTTTTGAAAAGTAATAGTTATAGAAATATAAAGTAGAGAAATAGAAGACTTAACAGTTAAAAAAAAGTTTGAGAAAAAAAAGAAAAAAAAAAAGGAATGATTGTAAAAATTGTGAAGATATATCTGGCCCTTCTCTGATGTTGTTGGCCGTGTGGGGTCACTTCCAAGGCGTTTCCCTCTGTTTAACTTCTGTTTGCTGGTCTCTTCAGGGTCTGAATTCCGTCCTGACACATGGGGGCGGTTGTGGACACTTTTTTTTTTTTTTTTTAAGGGTCAATAGTTCAGTCGCGCTGTGGGGAGGGGGGGATGCTGCAAACAAATAGCACTGTCGTGGGCACACAGCGTCTCAACCCCGCTGGACCTGTCTCCCCCCACAACGCAAAAACCGCTCCGGCTCCACGGAGCTCAGCCAGGAACCATCCAAGCCCGGCCCCAGGCTTTGCGCACCTCCCCGGTCCAAGCCGCTCAGGTTTGGCGCCCAGGTAACCCTCAGAGGCACAAACTTGTTTGGGACTGTGCTCTGCGCCCCTCCCGGGTCCGAGCAGCGCGGGAGCTTGGCAAGCGCAGTCGCCGGGACTTGTCCCCTTC
Source organism: Oryx dammah (assembly GCF_014754425.2). NCBI lineage: Eukaryota > Metazoa > Chordata > Mammalia > Artiodactyla > Bovidae > Oryx > Oryx dammah. The sequence goes on from NW_024075862.1 coordinate 1,662, forward strand.
TCTGTTTCTACTGCTCAGTTTTCTGGGTGTACTGCTGGCGCTCCTTGTGAGGCGGATGGTGACTGTCCTGCATCGCCTGAAGTCTCAGCAAAGAAGCCTGCCTGCCGCTTTTTAGGTAGTCTCTCCGGGGCTGTGATTGCGCCTTTCCAGCCCTTACAGCTCTGGCTGCCTGTCCCCGGCGGGGGATGGTCTGCAGCCGGCTATTTCCGTTCAGTCCTTTGTTCTGTGCGCGGTCCTGGCGGGGTCTTATGTTCCAGCTTTTCGCGTGGTAGCTATCCCCCAGTCTGGTTTGCTCGCCCAAGTTCGTTCGCTCTGGTTACGTGTGGGGCGTTTCTGCCCGCTTCTTACCGAGCACGGCAGCCCGAGCCTTGCGCGCTTCCCTGCCCTGCCCCGCCCCGACTTGCTAGTGGCGGATGCAGGCGTCTGCGCTGCTTTTCCGCTGGGGGAGTTACTGTTGGGCTTGTAATCTGTTGGTTTTAATTATTTATT
>NW_024075863.1:0-2149 GCF_014754425.2 Oryx dammah
ATAGATGCAAAAATCCTCAACAAAAGTATAGCAAACAGAATTCAACAACACATCAAAAAGCTCACACACCATGATTAAGTAGGGTTTATTCCAGGAATGCAAAGATTCTTCAATATACACAAATCAATCAATGTGAAACATCATGTTAACAAATTGAAAGATATAAACCATACAATAATCTCAACAATAAAGTAATCCTTGAAATTCTCCAAGGCAGGTTTCAGCAATATGTGAACCGTGAACTTCCAAATGTTCGAGCTGGTTTTAAAAAAGGCAGAGGAACCAGAGATCAAATTGCCAACATCCGCTGGATTATGGAAAAAGCAACAGAGTTCCAGAAAAACATCTATTTCTGCATTATTGAATATATCAAAGCCTTTGGCTCTGTGGATCACAATAAACTCTGGAAAATTCTTCAAGAGATGGGAATACCAGACCACCTGACCTGCCTCTTGAGAAATCTGTTTGCAGGTCAGGAAGCAACAGTTAGAGCTGGACATGGAACAACAGACTGGTTCTAAATAGGAAAAGGAGTACGTCAAGGCTGTATATTGTGACCCTACTTATTTAACTTATATGCAGAGTACATCATGAGAAACGCTGGGCTGGAAGAAGCACAAACTGGAATCAAGATTGCCAGGAGAAATATCAATAACCTCACATATGCAGATGACACCACCCTTATGGCAGAAAGTGAAGAGGAACTCAAAAGCCTCTTGATGAAAGTGAAAGAGGAGAGTGAAAAAATTGGCGTAAAGCTCAACATTCAGAAAATGAAGATCATGGCATCCAGTCCCATCACTTCATGGCAAATAGATGGAGAAACAGTGGAAACAGTGTCAGGCTTTATTTTTCTGGGCTCTAAAATCACTGCAGATGGTGATTGCAGCCATGAAATTAAAAGACTCTTACTCCTTGGAAGGAAAGTTATGACCAACCTAGACAGCATATTCAAAAGCAGAGACATTACTTTGCCAACAAAGGCCCGTCTAGTCAAGACTATGGTTTTTCCAGTGGTCATGTATGGATGTGACAGTTGGACTATAAAGAAAGCTGAGTGCCGAAGAATTGATGCTTTTGAACTGTGATGTTGGAGAAGACTCTTTAGAGTCACTTGGACTGACTGCAAGGAGATGCAACCAGTCCATCCTAAAGGAGATCAGTCCTGGGTGTTCACTGGAAGGATTGATGTTGAAGCTGAAACTCCAATACTTTGGCCACCTGATGCAAAGAGCTGGCTCATTGGAAAAGACGCTGATGCTAGGAAAGATTGAGGGCAGGAGAACAAGGGGACGACAGAGGATGAGATGGTTGGATGAAATCACTGACTCAGTGGACGTGGATTTTGGTGGACTCCAGGAGTTGGTGATGGACAGGGAGACCTGGCATGCTGTGGTTCATGGGTTCTCAAAGAGTCGGACACGACTGAGTGAGTGAACTGACTCACTGACTGAATCTCAATAGATGCAGAAAAAGCCGTTGACAAAATTCACCACCCATTGATGATTAACATTCTTCAAAGAATGGGCATAGAAGGAACCTACCTCAACATGCTGCTCTTGCCGCTGCTACCTCAATGTGCTGCTCTTGCCGCTGCTACATCAACATAGTAAAGGCCATATATGATAAGCCTAACAGCAAACACTATTCTCAATGGTAAAAAACTGAAAGCATTCCCCCTAAGATCATGACAAGACAAGGGTGTCCACTGTCACCACTATTATTTCAGCCTAGTTCTGGAAGTCCTAACTACAGCAATCAGAGAAGAAAAAGAAATAAAAGAATGCAGATCAGAAAAGAAGAAGTAAAGCTCTCACTGTTTGCAGATGATGTGATACTGTACATAGAAAACACTCAAGATAGTATCAGAAAATTATTAGAGCTAATCAGTGAATTTAGAAAAGTTGCAGGATACAGAATCAACACGCAGAAATCACTTGCATTTCTATATACCAACAATGAAAAATCAGAAAGAGAAATTAAGGAATCAATCCCATTCACCATTGCAAAAAAAGAAATCAAAATCTAGGAATAAACTTACCTAAGGAGACAAAAGAACTGTACACAGAAAATTATAAGACACTGATGAAAGGAATCAAAGATGATGTAAACAGATGGAGAGATATTCCATGTTCCTGGGTAGGAAGAA
>NW_024075864.1:0-2148 GCF_014754425.2 Oryx dammah
TTTGCCTCCGGAATTACCCCAAGAACCATGTCAGCAGTGGAGAGGAACCCTCAGGTTCCGTCATAGACTCCAGAAGAGGACTTAGGCCATGGCACGGAATACAGAGGATTCCCGACAGGCCGCTCGGAACTCGCATGGAGACTGGCCTTTCCTGAGGCCACAAGGGAGGGTCCCAGAGGTCAATGTCGTAACTCGAGAAGGTACCGCCACAATTCGGGAAAATCCACGAGGTTCTCTCCTCCAGGTGAAATGAGGCCCGTTTCCGCTGAGGCGTCTCGAGGCAAATCACACCTTCCCTCTTGATCTTCGAAAGGGTCCTTCACACCCTTGCTGCAACTCAAGAAGTTCCCCTATATACCCGCCTCCACTCGAGAGCAACCTCCAGGGTCCCGCCTACATCAAGAGGAGCCCCGATTCCTCCTCATAGCTCTAGATGAGGGTTCCATTCCCTGCTTCGTCGGGAAAGGATTCCCGGCTTTCCTGGCGCATCTCGGAGGAGGCGCTCTCCACAGGAAATTCGAGAGGAACTCCAGCGGTGGTACCACCATTTCCAATGTGCACAAAATGTCTCAGTCCACTGTAGAAGAACCTGATTTACCTGCATGGCGTCGACTTGCACACCGAGGATCGACTCACACCACAGTGGCACGTGTGACAGCCCTGTGGGAAACCCTCGTGGGAAAGCCTCCAAGGAATGCTGCAGATCCCTGTATGAAGGCGAGGTTAAGCCTGCCAAGGCTGCTGCACCTCATGAGAAAAGCTGACCTTCATGTACCCAATCGATACTAGGACAGACTCCCCTGTGGTGCCTCTAGAAGTACCCCAAGATCCATGTCAGCACTGGAGAGTAATCTTCAGGTTCCGTCATAGACTCCACATGAGGACTTAGGCCTCGGTACCGACTGCAGAGGATTCCCGACAGGCTGCTTGCAACTCGCATGGAGACTGGCCTTTCCTGAGGCCACAAGGGAGGGTCCCAGAGGTCAACGTCGTAACTCGAGAAGGTCCCGCCACAACTCGAGAAAATCCACCAGGTTCTCCCCTCCAGGTGAAATGAGGCCGGTTTCCGCTGAGGGGTCTCGAGGCAAATCACACCTTCCCTCTTGATCTTCGAAAGGGCCCTTCACACCATGGCTGCAACTCAAGAAGTTCCCCTACATACCGGCCTCCACTGGAGAGGAACCCAGAGGGTCCCGCCCACACCAAGAGGAGCCCCGTTTCCTCTTATAGCTCTAGATGAGGGTTCCATTCCCTGCTTCGTCGGGAAAGGATTCCCGGCTTTCCTGGCGCATCTCGGAGGAGGCGCTCTCCACAGGAAATTCGAGTGGAACTCCAGCGGTGGTACCACCATTCCCAATGTGCACAAAATGTCTCAGTCCACTGTAGAAGAACCTGATTTCCCTGCACGGCGTTGACTTGCACACCGAGGATCGACTCACACCACAGTGGCACATGTGACAGCCCTGTGGGAAACCCTCGTGGGAAAGCCTCCATGGAATGCCGCAGATCCCGGCATCAAGGCGACGGGAAGCCTGCCGCAGCTACTCCACCTCGTGAGGAATGCGGACGTGCATATCCCCACTCGAGACTAGGACAGACTCCCCTGTGGTGCCTCCAGAAGTACACCAAGACCCATGTCAGCACTGGAGAGTAATCCTCAGGTTCCGTCATATACTCCACACGAGGACTTAGGCACCGTTACCGACTGCACAGGATTCCCGAAAGGCCGCTCGCAACTCGAATGGAGACTGGCCCTTCCAGAGGTCACAAGGGAGGGTCCCAGAGGTCAACGTCGTAACTCGAGAAGGTCCCGCCTCAACTCGAGAAAATCCACGAGGTTTACCCCTCCAGGTGAAATGAGGCCCGTTTCCGCTGAGGCGTGTCGAGACAAATCACACCTTCCCTCTTTATCTTCGAAAGGGTCCTTCACACCCTTGCTGCAACTCAAGAATTTCCCCTATATACCCGCCTCCACCCGAGAGCAACCTCGAGGGTCCCGCCTACATCAAGAGGAGCCCCATTTCCTCTTCATAGCTCTAGATGAGGGTTCCATTCCCTTCTTCGTCGGGAAAGGATTCCCGGCTTTCCTGGCGCATCTCGTAGGAGGCGCTCTCTACAGGAAATTCGAGAGGAACTCCAGCGGTGGTA
>NW_024075865.1:0-2148 GCF_014754425.2 Oryx dammah
ATGCACAAATCCTGAGAAACAAAGAACAACAAACCCAGTGAGTGTTCGTGAACCTGGCTTGACAATTGCAGACAACATCTCACAGCCAATGGTGTGAAAGCTTTTCTTTCCAACAGTGGAATAAGAGGGGATAAAAAGAGAGAATTTGACTGTCATTGTCAAACTGCATTTTCATGAGCAAGTTTCTGAAGAGATATCCAGAAGGATTGAAGGATCAGTTCGGAATGGCTGAATCCTGAGAATATATATTTTGATTACAAATGTGAATTCCTATCTGGGGGCCTGGAAACTACAGTGCCCAAAGAAACTGCAACTTGGTAAACATTCAAATGTGGGTACAGAGCTGAACTGAGAGTGGAAAAGGTCCATGGTATTCAAGAGGTTAGAGGCCTCAGAGCCAGAGAAGTTTAGAGGACCATCCTGAGATTTCTGGGGCTAAAATTCTGGCCAGTTGTCTCTCAAAGCCAATATTCAAGTCACTGAGGACAGGGAAAATCACACGGGCTGGATCTGAGTGCAGGTATTATAATCTAATTGTGAAAGAAGTTGACCACAGGTAAATTTCAGTTCAGTTCACTTCAGTTCAGTCGTTCAGTCGTGTCCGACTCTTTGCGACCCCATGATCGCAGCACACCAGGCCTCCCTGTCCATCACCAACTCACAGAGTTCACTCAGACTCATGTCCACAGAGTCAATGATGACATCCAGCCATCTCATCCTCTGTCGTCCCCTTCTCCTCCTGCCCCCAATCACTCCCAGCATCAGAGTCTTTTCCAATGAGTCAACTCTTCGCATGAGGTGGCCAAAGTACTGGTGTTTCAGCTTTAGCATCATTCCTTCCAAAGAAATCCCAGGGCTGATCTCCCTCAGAATGGACTGATTGGATCTCCTTACAGTCCAAGGGACTCTCAAGAGTCTTCTCCAAAGCCACAGTTCAAAAGCATCAATTCTTCAGTGCTCAGCCTTCTTCACAGTCCAACTTTCACATCCATACATGACCATAGGAAAAACCATAGCCTTGACTAGACGGACCTTAGTCGGCAAAGTAATGTCTTTGCTTTTGAACATGCTCTCTAGTTGGTCATAGCTTTTCTTCCAAGGAGTAGGGGTCTTTTAATTTCATGGCTGCAATCACCATCTGCAGTGATTTGGAGCCCCAAAAAATAAAGTCTGACACTGTTCCCCATCTATTTCTCATGAAGTGATGGGACCTGATGCCATGATCTTCATTTTCTGAATGTTGAACTTTAAGCCAACTTTTTCACTGTCTTTTTCACTTTCATCAAGAGGCTTTCCAGTTCTTCTTCACTTTCTGCCATAAGGGTGGTGTCATCTGCATATCTGAGGTTACTGATATTTCTCCCGGCAATCTTGATTCCAGCTTGTGTTTCTTCCAGTCCAGGGTTTCTCATGATGTACTCTGCATATAAGTTAAATAAGCAGGGTGACAATATACAGCCTTGACGTACTCCTCTTCCTATTTGGAACCAGTCTGTTGTTCCACGTCCAGTTCTAGCTGTTGCTTCCTGACCTGCATACAGAATTCTCAAGAGGCAGGTCAGGTGTCTGGTATTCCCATCTCTTTCAGAATTTTCCACAGTTTATTCTGATCCACACAGTCAAAGGCTTTGGCATAGTCAATAAAGCAGAAATAGATGTTTTTCTGGAACTCTCTTGCTTTTTCCATGATCCAGCAGATATTTGCAATTGGATCTCTGGTTCCTCTGCCTTTTCTGAAACCAGCTTGAACATCAGGAATTTCACTGTTCACGTATTGCTGAAGTCTGGCTTGGAGAATTTTGAGCATTACTTTACTAGCATGTGAGATGAGTGCAATTGTGTGGTAGTTTGAGCATTCTTTGGCATTGCCTTTCTTTGGGATTGGAATGAAAACTGACCTTTTGCAGTCCTGTGGCCACTGCTGAGTTTTCCAAATTTGCTGGCATGTTGAGTGCAGCACTTTCACAGCATCATTTTCAGGATTTGAAAGAGCTCAACTGGAATTCCATCACCTCCACTAGCTTTGTTCGTAGTGATGCTTTCTAAGGCCCACTTGACTTCACATTCCAGGATGTCTGGCTCTAGGGGAATGATCACACCATTGTGATTATCTGGGTTGTGAAGTTTTTTGTTTTTTGTTTTTTTTTT
>NW_024075866.1:0-2148 GCF_014754425.2 Oryx dammah
GCTCCCGTCAGGGCAGAAGCACTGGCTTGAGAATGAGGGCATTGCTAAGACCAGGTTTTGAGAGCACTGGCTCTTGCTGTGGTCCCGAAGCTCCACCTGAGACTGGAGGGAAGACATCTGCCTGTGAGTCCTCCTGCTTATCTGTGAGCTTGTGGAACCATGCGGGGTTTTCTGTGCAGAGGGCTAAGGGGAGACCATGCAAATGCAAGTGTGTGGATTTTGGTTGGCTTCAGGGAAGAAATGCCAGATGGCATTGGGAGACTCCATTCTAATCTGGATTCAGGGGATATCTCTTGAAAGTGAATGGAGAAGTCCTTCAGTCGTGTCCAACTCTTTGCAACCCGGTAGACTATAGGATCCATGTAATTGTGCAGGCAAGAATACTGGAGTGGGCAGCCTTTCCCTTCTCCAGGGGATCTTCCAAACCCAGGGGTCATACTCAGGTCTCCACAGGCAAATGGATTCTTTACCGGCTGAGCCACAAAGAGGCCCAAGTATATTGGGCTGGTAGCCTTTCCCTTCTGCAGTAGATCAGAATTTCCTAACTCAGGAATCAAAATGGGCTCTCCTGCAATGCAGGAGGATACTTCTCTAGCTGAGGTATCAGGGAAGCCCAATATTTCCTAAGGGCAGCTTCTAATTGTAGGATTACCCTAATGAGTCTTCACAGGTTTAAGGTCGCAACCTGCTAAGGTAGCAATTGATGTCCTTAGTCTAAAGGACAAAACTGGGATTCTAAGAAGGGGGTAACCCAGACAAACCCCGCAGTTCCTACTGTTAAAACTCAGGGAATCCGCATGATGAAGCTTGTCCATGTGACAGGGGCTAAGGCACCCCGCCCACACTGGGTGCTGCGGTGACCTGACTTGGTAACTACAGTCTGGCAGCTAGGAGCATCACAAAATCAGTTTGCACTGAAGAAAGGAATGGCACCTCCCTTCATCCAACCCACCACACACTCCGGGCCCTCCCACAGCTTGCTCCCTTTCTCTTGCTTTCTGAGGAAATTAGAGTCATGCTCATGTGACCATATTGGCTGTCCAATGTTCACAGGCTAACACTGGAGCTGCTAAAGGAGAGGCCAAGAGCCTTTGGCCCTGAGAATCTCTCTTTCCTTTGCACCATCGAAGCCCTCCTCCACACTTGCACACCACAGGCCTTTTCTGAGACGCATAGGGGCCCTCCCTCAGTTTGCAACGTGTTGTATCCAATGCTGTCTTTTCAATGCCTCCCTTGAAACTCAATTCATGTGCTCCTTTGCCTGCATGGTGGCCCACCTGGCTGCCATGGGAGGGACAAAGCTGACTGTGAATCCAAAGGTCAGATCTGACAGCTGGGAATCTGTGTATAAAGGACCTGGTTATTCCCACTGTAGAGGCTGAAAGAGGCTCCAGGGGTTCAGAACTAGGGCTTGGGCCTAAGTGATTCCACAGGCGTTTGGATGCCAGGGGAGGCTTCTGGCTCTAGTGGGGATGGGGCGAGTTTCTTGAGGTTCTGAAGTAACACTGTGCGCAGGTTCACGGTGCATAGAGAAGAGAAGGTGGAGTCTACCCTGGAGGTGGTCGCAGTTCATGGCTGAGCCAGCTGCCTTCCTGAGGGTTGGATGTGGGGTAGAGGAAGAGACCCAGGTCTGCTTCCTCGTGTAGTACCCAGGGCATGTTGACACCAGACTAAACGCTTACACGGTGATGACCATCATTGCTGTCTGCAAAGGATTTACACTGGTATGTTTCTTCACCTGAGAGCTCAGACCATCTCAAAACTACACTGGCCATGGTCATGGCCTGTCCACCCTCAAATGTTTCTGCTCTTCCTTACTGAACATTCATTTCCAAGAGGGTTTTTTGGCCATAGGATGTTGGGTTTTCTCTAGCTTTGTCCAATGAGGAACGCTTTTTGGTCGTTGGTGTTGTTCATTTTCCAGCTCTCTCCTTTGACTTCTTCTGTGAATTTGTTTGTGGAACAGGAAGAGCTCCACATCTCCCTTCTGGCTGAGAAGTCACATTTACAACAGCAATGCCTGACTGGAGGTTCTGATCACATTTGCCGAAAGGGCTTCGTTTTGCAGATGACATCCTGAAAGTACGTACACTCTCTTTTCGGTTACCCAAAGGCTACTATGTCCAGTGAAATAATAACAATAATTCT
>NW_024075867.1:0-2147 GCF_014754425.2 Oryx dammah
AAAGCGACTTAGCAGCAGCATTGGTGGTGAAGTCGCTCAGTTGTGTCCGACTCTTTGCGACCCCTTGGACTGTAGCCTACCAGGCTCCTCCATCCATGGGATTCTCCAGGCAAGAATACTGGAGTGGGTTGCCATTTCCTTCTCCAGGGGATCTTCCCGACATACGGATCAAGCCCAGGTCTCCCGCATTGGAGGCAGATGCTTTAACCTCTGAGCCACCAGGGAAGCCCAGTATTAGCAGCCTCGGATCGGAAGATCCCCTAGAGGAGGGCATGGCAACCCACTCCAGTATTCTTGCTTGGAGAATCCCCATAGACAGAGGAGCCTAGCAGGGTACAGTCCATGGGGTCACAAAGAGTAGGACGTGACCGAGCAACTAAGTACACAGTGCGTGCACACACACAAACACACACCCACACAGTGTATATATGTCAGTCTCAGACTCCCAACATATCCCTCTCCCTCAAATCCCCTGGTAATTATAAGTTTTCTATATCCGTGACTACTTTTGTTTTGTAAATAAGCTTTTATCCCCCTTTTAAATACGTTGTATATAAGTAATATTTCAATAGCTTATACTAGTGGAATTTCTTTCAGGATTTCTGTAAGGTACTGATTTTACAGATGTCCTCAAGTGAAAGTATACAGTGAAAAAATGAAGCACAATTTTGGGTCTAAGCGCAGGCAGCGGCGGTTGCCAGTGTACTAAGCTTGGCCGAGAGCTACCCCACGTCTGAGGTCAGGGGCAGTGGCCTAGAGTGCCAGGCTGTGACGGCACAGGAATGGCCAAGAGGAGCTACCCTGCGTCCAAGGTCAGGGGCCACGGCCGAGAGGAGCTACCCAGCATCTGAGGTCGGGGCAACGGCTGAGAGGAGATACCCCACATCCGAGGCCAGGGACGGAGCCGGGGGGAGCTACCCCGCGTCCAAGGTCAAGGGCGACAGCCGAGAGGAACTACCCCGCATCCGAGGCCAGGGCGGTGCACGAGGCCAGGGCTGGTGGCCGGGAGGAGCAACCCCAAGCCTGAGCCCAGGGCGGCAACAGGGAGGAGCAACCCCACGCCCAAGGCCAGGGCCGGCGGCCAGGAGGAGCAACCCCACGTCCAAGGAGTGGTGGCTGTGCAGACGCAGGAGGGCCTAGAGGATCCATCCCACGTTGAAGGTCAGGAAGGGTGGCAGGAGGAGATACCCCTCATCCAAGGTAAGGAGCAGCGGCTGTGCTTTGCTGGAGCAGCCGTGAAGAGATACCCCACGCCCAAGGTAAGAGAAACCCAAGTAAGGTGGTAGGTGTTGCAAGAGGGCATCAGAGGGCAGACACACTGAAACCATACTTACAGAAAACTAGTCAGTCTAATCACACTAGGACCACAGCCTTGTCAAACTCAATGAAACTAAGCCATGCCCGTGGGGCCACCCAAGATGGGCGGGCATGGTGGAGAGGTCTGACAGAATCTGGTCCACTGAAGAAGGGATGGCAAACCACTTCAGTATTTTGCCTTGAGAAACCCATGAACAGTATGAAAAGGCAAAATGATAGGATACTGAAAGAGGAACTCCCCAGGTCATTAGGTGCCCAATATGCTACTGGAGATCAGTGAAGAAATAACTCCAGAAAGAATGAAGGGATGGAGCCAAGGCAAAACAATACCCAGCTGTGGATGTGACTGGTGACAGAAGCAAGGTCCAATGTTGTAAAGAGCAATATTGCATAGGAACCTGGAATGTCAGGTCCATGAATCAAGGCAAATTGGAAGTGGTCAAACAGGAGATGGCAAGACTGAAGGTTGATATTCTAAAAATCAGCGAACTAAAATGTACTGGAATCGGTGACTTTAACTCAGATGACCATTATGTCTACTACTGTGGGCAGGAATCACTCAGAAGAAATGGAGTAGCCATCATAGTCAACAAAAGAGTCTGAAATGCAGTACTTGGATGCAATCTCAAAAATGACAGAATGATCTCTGCTCATTTCCAAGGCCAACCATTCAATATCACAGTTATCCAAGTTTATGCCCAAACCAGTAATGCTGAAGAAGCTGAAGCTGAACGGTTTTATGAAGACCTAAAGACCTTTTACAACTAACACCCAAAAAAGATGTCCTTTTCATTATAGGGGACTAGAATGCAAAAGTAGGAAGTCAAGAA
>NW_024075868.1:0-411 GCF_014754425.2 Oryx dammah
CCTGACTTGCCTCTTGAGAAATCTGTATGCAGGTCAGGAAGCAACAGTTAGAACTGGACATGGAACAACAGACTGGTTCCAAATAGGAAAAGGAGTACGTCAAGGCTGTATATTGTCACCCTGCTTATTGAACTTCTATGCAGAGTACATCATGAGAAAAGCTGGACTGGAAGAAACACAAGCTGGAATCAAGATTGCCGGGAGAAATATCAATAACCTCAGATATGCAGATGACACCACCCTTATGGCAGAAAGTGAAGAGGAACTAAAAAGCCTCTTGATGAAAGTGAAAGAGGAGAGCGAAAAAGTTGGCTTAAAGCTCAACATTCAAAGAACGAAGATCATGGCATCCGGTTCCATCACTTCATGGGAAATAGATGGGGAACCAGTGGAAACAGTGTCAGACTTTAT
>NW_024075868.1:511-2147 GCF_014754425.2 Oryx dammah
CCTAGATAGCATATTCAAAAGCAGAGACATTACTTTGCCGACTAAGATCCATCTAGTGAAGGCTACGGTTTTTCCTGTGGTCATGTATGGATGTAAGAGTTGGACTGTGATGAAGGCTGAGTGCCAAAGAATTGATGCTTTTGAACTGTGGTGTTGGAAAAGACTCTTGAGAGTCCCTTGGACTGCAAGGAGATCCAACCAGTCCATTCTGAAAGAGATCAACCCTGGGATTTCTTTGGAAGGAATGATGCTAAAGCTTAAACTCCAGTACTTTGGCCACCTCATGCGAAGAGTTGACTCATTGGAAAAGAGTCTGATGCTGGGAGGAATCGGGGGCAGGAGGAGAAAGGGACGACCAAGGATGAGATGGCTGGATGGCATCACGGACTCAATGGACATGAGTCTGAGCGAACTCCGGGAGATGGTGATGAATAGGGAGGCCTGGCGTGCTGCGATTCATGGGGTTGCAAAGAGTCGGACACGACTGAGCGACTGAACTGAACTGAACCATGCATCCTCACTTCTGTGTTCAGTTCTTCCAAGGTAGAAATAAATCACTTTATGATATAAAGGCAAAGCACTTTAGCTCTTCTCTTCTGCCTATTGTTACAATAATGCTTCTCTTCACTATCAATATTTTCAGTTGCCTATCTTGGGGCCAAAGCAGGAAAATCTAATCCACCTTTTCTAAAGAGTTTGGGCTGAAGTTGCAGAGATTGACTCCTGTCACAGAAATCCCTTTTTATTCTCTACTAATTTTGACAGTACAGCTCTGTTCATGAAAGCCAGATTAGATATATTAGTGTTTTTTGTTTGTTTGTTTGTTTGTTTGTTTTTGGCTTTATTTTTTATTTTGTTTTAATATTTTTACTTTAAAGGATATATATATATATATCTTAGTTTTGTCATTAGGTTACAAGCCTTTGAATTTATATTCATCCCATTAACTCAACTGGGACCCTAAACGAGCCATACCAAAGTGTTATATATTCTGTATGCCCAGCTCTAAAGGAAATACATAGCAGGTGATCTCATACACCTCCATAAGACAGCTAACCCTAAGATCATCACTGATTCCACCCCCAACCCTACACCTGTGCTACCACAGCCTTACCACTTCCTGTCTGTAATAAATCTTTGTTTGTGTATGAATATAACAGGAAAGCCATGTCTAGGGATATGACTCTACACCATGGCAAACAACAAAGACCCACTGCCTCTCACAGCCTATTTCTTGATACATTAGCCAAAACTTATCTTCCCCTGATAACTCAGTTGGTAAAGAATCCACCTGCAATGAAGGAGACCCTGGTTTGATTCCTGAGTCAGGAAGTTCCACTGGAGAAGGGATAGGCTGCCCACTCCAGTATTCTTGGGCTTCCCCTGTGGCTTTGCTGGTAAAGAATCTGCCTGCAAGGTGGGAGACCTGGGTTCAATCCCCAAGTTGGGAAGATTCCCTGGAGAAGGGAAAGGTTATCCATTCCAGTATTCTGGCCTGGAGAAATCCATGGACAGTATAGTCCATGGGATCACAAAGAGTCAGACATGACCGAGTGATTTTCACTTCACTGTTCACTTCACATCTTCCTGTCTCAGTAATGACAGCCTCAGTGAAATTGTTTGAAGCTTCTTTAGA
>NW_024075869.1:0-2147 GCF_014754425.2 Oryx dammah
GTGTGTGTGTGTGTGTGTGTGTGTGTGTGTGTGTGTGTGTGTGTGTGTGTGCAGGACAGGCGGCGGTACATAGGGCTTGGTGGCTAACATGTGTAGAGCAGCACCCTGTCCAGCCTCCCTGCCCATATCCAAATTCAAATTTGAATGGACCCTGCCTTCACATGTCAGACAGACTGTCCCACTCTGCTTTCATGAGAGGATTAGACTTAAGTCTCCCAGGAGGGGAAAGTGGGACCACTAACCCTTGTACCTTGTAACACTTTTGGTTGCAAAGTATGGGCTCTTATATATCATCTTCCAAGAGAACTTTAAGCTAAGAGGGAACATGGGGTCATCACTTCTCCACAGGTATCACTGACCACCTACCCTGCGACTGCACACCCCCACTGCACGGGAGCTCGCTCCCTGCAAAGGCAGCCAGCTCCACCATGCTGCGGACCTGCCCTCTAGGAACTGTGGGGTTTGCTCTGACATAGATTACATCCTCTCCCTGATCCTCCTCACCTTCCGGAGTGGCACCGTGGCACTGTGCCCACCCTCCTTCCCACTGCTCCCTCTCTAGGCTGCATCTTTCAACCATTCCTCTGGCCAGTACACAGCAGGTCCCCATGTCCCATGACGGTGTGGTGGTCAGCCCCATCCAGTGTGGACAAGGGCGGTCTGGGCTGTGGCAGGGACAGGAAGCAGCACCCAGCAGGAGGACCCAGACACTGAGCAGATGTGACCGTGTTGGAGGCTCCCACTGCTCCAAGCAATGACTATATGAGATGTGCTGAGGAGCCAGGGGCATAGAAGTAAGGACAGGAGGAAGACATCCCCACATCCCAAATGTGTCACAGCGCCACCCTGCTGCTTCTCAGGCCATGAAGCTTGGCTGTCCCCTCCCCATTAACTGTCCGTAATCTGTACATGGCAAGAAAAAAACCCTTACATTCTCAAGGATGCAAACAGCTCTGTTGATGTTTGCCATCATGCCAAGATAGATCTCAGGGTCTGCCTGGTGTCCCCCTTCTCATATTTTTAAACATCAGGACATTGGCTCGAGGCCCCTTGAGATCCTCAAGGATGCACAGTGCTCTGCAGACAGAATGAAGCTGTGGTCTAGGTTCACATATTGATGCTACCTGGGGCTCAGGGTCTGCAGGACAGACTGAGAGAAATTTTCCTGGTTGGTGCTGGTTCCTGCTCTGGTCCCAGCCTGGCCTGGAGGTACAATCAGCAACAACACACCACCAGGCTGGCATGAGGTGTTCAATAAATATTTATAAAATCAATGAATGAATTAATAAGGCAGGAAAGTGCAGGATTAGATACTTGAGTGAGGAGTGGACATTACACAGCTCAGGAACATCCCTATGGAGATGGAAAGCATTTATTGAGAAGAGACAGAGGAGATTGCAACGCTCCTCACACTTCAACTTTTCAGCCTCCAAAGCTCCTGGCAGCCACTACACACCCCGTAACAGCAGCTCAGAGTCACCCAGAGAGAGAGTGAACTCCCATATTTATGCATTAATGAATCAGGGGAAATGTTCTCTTTTCAGGTCAGTCTGTATTCATCAGGAAGCAGAACTGGGCAGCTGGTGGTCTCTTGGTCAGAGGGCAGTGAGATGCTGAAGGTCCTTGATCTCCAAAGCAGGATGATCATGTGACATTGACCTGCTCCCCCTCCCTGCCTCCTGCCTATTCTCCGCCCCGAGTCATGATCAGGGCCATGTCACCTCACAGAAATGGAAACCTCTCAGTGATGCCTCTGCAGGAGTTCGTGCTGGATGGATTTCAGGGTGGTCTGCAGACCCAGGCCCTGCTCTTTGCTCTGTTCCTGGCCCTGTACATGGTGGCCGTCGTGGGAAACCTCACCATGATGGTGGTCATCACCCTGGATGCCCGTCTGCACTCCCCAATGTACTTCTTCCTCAAGAACCTCTCCTTCCTGGATTTGGGCTACTCATCTGTCATCTACCCTAAGATGCTCACTGACCTCCTTTCCTCCTCCAAGGTCATCACCTTAGGGGGATGTGCCACCCAGTTCTTCTTCATCTCCCTGCTCCTCACCACTGAAGGATTCCTCTTGGCCGTGATGGCCTATGACCGCTTCATGGCCATCTGCAGCCCCCTGCGCTACCCGATCTCCATGTGCCCCTCGG
>NW_024075872.1:0-2145 GCF_014754425.2 Oryx dammah
AAATCAGTGTCAGGGCGGCTTCTGCTGCTGCCAAGGCGCTTCAGTCGCGTCCGACTCCGTGCGACCCCAGAGACGGCAGCCCACCAGGCTCCCCCGTCCCTGGGATTCTCCAGGCAAGAACACTGGAGTGGGTTGCCATTTCCTTCTCCAGTGCATGAAAGTGAAAAGTGAAAGTGAAGTCGATCAATTGTGTCCAACTCTTAGCGACCCCATGCACTGCAGCCCACCAGGCTTCTCCGTCCATGGGATTTTCCAGGGAAGAGTCCTGGAGTGGGTGCCATTGCCTTCTCCAGTCAGGGGTGCAACCTAGTACAACTCCTATGGAGAGCAAGTAAGCAATATCTAAAACAACAACATAGGCATTTACCCAGCAGTCCTGTTTCTAGAAATTTATCCAGAAAATGCACATTCACAAATACAGAAAGATAGGTGCACAAGGTAGTTATTTAAGGCATATTTGTAATAAGGAAATCATTGGAATTATCAAGGTCTCTGTGTGTGTGATTCTTTGCGACCCCAAGGACTGTAGCCAGGCTTCTCTGTCTGTGGGGTTTTCCAGGGAAGAATAGTGGAGCAGGTTGCCATTTCCTACTCCAGGGGATCTTCATGACTCAGGGATGTCAGTCGTGTCTTCCATATCTCCTGCACTGCAGGTGGACTCTTTACCACTGTACCACCTAGGAAGTCTGGAAACTATCTTTAATAGACACAATGGAGTTACTATGCAGCCAAAAAAAAAATGAGTAGGAGCTCTATGATCTGATATGTGATACCTAGGATATGTTATTAAGTAAAAACAGCAAGATGCAAAAGAATGTGCATACTATGCCATCTTTGGGTTGAGGAAGTGGGAGAAATATGGCTTTTTTTTGCAAACTGATACATACATACACACAGGAAGGATAAACCAGAAATTAATTAAAATGGTTACCTATAGAGGGTAGGTAGAAACTAGTTAGAGAGGCTAGAGTTTGGCATGAAACTTTACTGATACCTTTTTAAACTGTTTTGAATTTGAACCAGGTAAATATTTTATGTATTCACAAATTAAATTAGATCAAAAAGAAAGAAAAAAGCAGACTCTAAAGCTGACTGCAACAGAAATAAAGATCCTAACTGAATATCAATTTGATTACAAATAAGAGAGTTAATTCTAGTAGATTTTTAGTTTGGTGCCCTGACCCTATATCCATACTGAAATGTATATTCTAAGGATAAAAAGAACTGCAAAAAAATCTCAGAGAACTTTGTGGTATTGGTATAATAAAATGGAAGCTTTTCTGATTATTGTAGGCTAGCTCAAAGAAGTAACTATGTTGATGTTTCTGGAAATCAGAGTTTCACTCTGGAAGAAGAGAGACAAAAATGGGGGAAGGTGAGGCAAAGCCCTATGATTTTTTTATGAATCTCCTTGGTCTGTTCCCTGGAAGGGTCCAGAAGCAATGCTCTGCAGTAGCACTGAACATACCTAGCGCTTGGAGTTTTATTTCTAAGTACCACTTTCCATTAAAAGAAAGCAATGCGCCTTGGACAAATGGCTGATTCCAAGTGTGGGACTGGGAATGTAATAGAGTGTAAGACACTGAATGAAAGATTCCTCGAGTCCATTCTGAAAGTTAAAAAGCAGCAGGGAGGAGTGGGGAGAGAAAACTCTGTAAAGATAAATGCCAGTGAAGTGTGGAAGTGAGGACAGAACTTTAAACTTACCCGTTTGCAGCCCTAAAGTAATAGCTGATTTGGGCTAGACTTACTAACGGATGCCAAGACCGCTGGGTGAAAGGCTGGTCTTAGTGTGTTGCCTCACGGTTACCCCCTAGAAAAGGAAACACCTGTCTTTACAATAGGGCAAGTCCGCACTGACCACCTTAACCAAATAACCAAACGTCAGCAGTAGCGGAAACACGTGGCGCTAATTCCTCCTGATGGTCTTGCTGTGAGAAGTTCTGTCACATCACCTATGTTGTCAAAATGTTTATCCTGGTTCTAATCATGAGGAGATGAAAGACAAATCTAGAATGATAGCCCTTTTTTATTTCTTTACATGCCCATCTAACAAATTCATTCACTTGTTAACTGTTCCTGTGTGATAAAAGTCACACTTTTTGGTGTGCAGTCCTGTGAGTCTGGACAAAAGTGATCATCCTA
>NW_024075873.1:0-2145 GCF_014754425.2 Oryx dammah
GAAGTTCAGTTCAGGCTGTGGGCGGCAAGTCTTGCCAAGCTAAGAAGTAACGGCCCATTGACTTAGGGCGCATAGGTCGTGTAACAGTAAGGGTTAAAAAGAGATAATCTGGTGAATAGCCAATGACCTTTTATAGGTTGAACTTGTTTCTTTGTGGGAATTTTACATCACAAAGCACATCATTTCACTTTTTGTGACTATAGTTGCATACATCAGATGTGAGTAAACTTACATAAAAAGTAGCATGAAGAATTGTTTTGCCTGGTTTGCTCACCATTTGTCCTGAGAGTTATGGACTTAGACCAGTAGAAATTTCAGCTGCATTTACTTTGCAAACTTTGCATCAGAGCTGGCGGGAAATTACCTCATAGACTCTTGCCCCCCTGAAGTTGTGCATCTGCATAAAGTGTCCTAGAGGAAGACAGCAATACACCTAGGCTGACTGCAGGCCAATCCATCTTTCTGATCTGTTTCCTTCATTTGCATGGGAGGTCAACATAGTTAAGTGGACACTGTTTTTAACGCAGTATCCAAACATGCAGTAGATCCACCATACACACAGCTTTTCCCCTAGACAGTGTGCTTTTTTTTTTCTTTTTTTAACTTTTCAAACAGCACTTTCTTTCAAAAGTCCAAGTAGCAAATTGCAGAGGATACATAGGTTTATTTAGGAAAGTTTTTTTCATCTTGTTATCCTCATATTTTCCAGCCATACACTGTTTCTCCAGTTCATTTTGCTTTTGATTAATTTTTATTTTTCTTAAGGTTTTAATTGTAGACAGAATTGAAAAAGTCAATTAGTACCACCAGGCTTGTAGCAAAAAGCAGCCTCCTCCTGCTCCACCCTTCCCTACACCTGGTTACACTTCTCTTAGCAGTTTCCACTCATATTTCTGCCATATTTCTCAATAATAACCTTGTACTACTAGTTCATTATTAATTTGCAATAAAGGAAGGTGAAGTTTTAACTCACTTTGTTACCAATTCAAGCTTGGTCAGCTCACGAATGTGCAGAAAAGTCAATCTACTAACACTGGGTTGTGATGAAGGAAAATACAGCATTTATTGCAGGTGTCAAGCAAGGAGAACAGGCCAGTCATGCTCAAAGGACTTTCCATCCAAAGGACTTGAGCCATCCTCCCTGATTGCTTTCACACATGGGTTTAAAGACCACATTAGGGGTAAGAGTCACAGGGTACATGATCATGGCATAGTTATTCTTCTGACTGATTGGTGATGACGTAACTGGGTAGTGTTTTGAGAATCTCCATCATCAATCTTCAGGCTTTAACCAGTCTTCCTTTGTTTCTGCATTTTCTCACTTCTCTCATCATAAATTGCTTGAGTCTCCTCTTTGGAACTCAGTTATTGTATTCTTCATCTCTGTTTGATTCTTCTTTACTTTTTCTAATTCTTTGTTAAAAACTAACTTCTCCCTCTGTTCATCCAGTCTTTTCCCAAATTGTTTGATTATTATGATCATTACCTCGAACTCTATCAGATATATTGCCCATCTACACATCACTTAGTTCTCCTGGGGTTTTATTTTTTTCTTCTTGGAATGTGTTTCTCTGTCATCTCATTTTTCCTAATTTGCTGTTCTTACTTCTATGTATCTGGTGGATTGGTTATATTTCCCAATCTGGGAGAAGTGGCATCTTGTAGGTTCCAGCAGCACCTTCTTATCTGGATACCATAGCTGCATGCTCCAGGAGTACCCCTGTTGGGTTGCCTTGGTCCTTCTTTTGAGGCAGCCTGGCTATTATGGATGGTCTCCTAGGCATTGCTGGGCCCTGGTCCCTTTGACTCCCAAGTCCTGCCTTCTTGCTGATGGGTGGGGTGAGGCCCAGGGACTTCTGAGACTGGTGTCTGCATACTGGTATGTGGGACCCCCTCCAGTGCAGGTGACCATGATGAACCCATACCTTCTGCTCAGACCCTGGGTCCCACACCTCTTGAAATGCCTGAATAGTTCCCTTTGTCCCTGAGCAGTGGAGAAGGACCAGGGGGATTAGTACAGCACATGCTCCCCGCAGTGTTCCCTCTGGTCAGTGAGTTCTGGGTCTGAAATCAGCTCAACTCCAGTAACTGAGCAAGGCATCTTGATTTTTTATTAGAGCAACTGTTATCCTCCTGTTTCTCTGT
>NW_024075874.1:0-2145 GCF_014754425.2 Oryx dammah
ATAGATGCAAAAATCCTCAACAAAAGTATAGCAAACAGAATTCAACAACACATCAAAAAGCTCACACACCATGATTAAGTAGGGTTTATTCCAGGAATGCAAAGATTCTTCAATATACACAAATCAATCAATGTGAAACATCATGTTAACAAATTGAAAGATATAAATAATATGATAATCTCAACAATAAAGTAATGCTTGAAATTCTCCAAGGCAGGTTTCAGCAATACGTGAACCGTGAACTTCCAAATGTTCGAGCTGGTTTTAAAAAAGGCAGAGGAACCAGAGATCAAATTGCCAACATCCGCTGGATTATGGAAAAAGCAACAGAGTTCCAGAAAAACATCTATTTCTGCATTATTGAATATATCAAAGCCTTTGACTGTGTGGATCACAATAAACTCTGGAAAATTCTTCAAGAGATGGGAATACCAGACCACCTGACCTGCCTCTTGAGAAATCTGTTTGCAGGTCAGGAAGCAACAGTTAGAGCTGGACATGGAACAACAGGCTGGTTCTAAATAGGAAAAGGAGTACGTCAAGGCTGTATATTGTGACCCTACTTATTTAACTTATATACAGAGTACATCATGAGAAACGCTGGGCTGGAAGAAGCACAAACTGGAATCAAGATTGCCAGGAGAAATATCAATAACCTCACATATGCAGATGACACCACCCTTATGGCAGAAAGTGAAGAGGAACTCAAAAGCCTCTTGATGAAAGTGAAAGAGGAGAGTGAAAAAATTGGCGTAAAGCTCAACATTCAGAAAATGAAGATCATGGCATCCAGTCCCATCACTTCATGGCAAATAGATGGAGAAACAGTGGAAACAGTGTCAGGCTTTATTTTTCTGGGCTCTAAAATCACTGCAGATGGTGATTGCAGCCATGAAATTAAAAGACGCTTACTCCTTGGAAGGAAAGTTATGACCAACCTAGACAGCATATTCAAAAGCAGAGACATTACTTTGCCAACAAAGGCCCGTCTAGTCAAGACTATGGTTTTTCCAGTGGTCATGTATGGATGTGACAGTTGGACTATAAAGAAAGCTGAGTGCCGAAGAATTGATGCTTTTGAACTGTGATGTTGGAGAAGACTCTTTAGAGTCACTTGGACTGACTGCAAGGAGATGCAACCAGTCCATCCTAAAGGAGATCAGTCCTGGGTGTTCACTGGAAGGATTGATGTTGAAGCTGAAACTCCAATACTTTGGCCACCTGATGCAAAGAGCTGGCTCATTGGAAAAGACGCTGATGCTAGGAAAGATTGAGGGCAGGAGGACAAGGGGATGACAGAGGATGAGATGGTTGGATGAAATCACTGACTCAGTGGACGTGGGTTTTGGTGGACTCCAGGAGTTGGTGATGGACAGGGAGACCTGGCATGCTGTGGTTCATGGGTTCTCAAAGAGTCGGACACGACTGAGTGAACTGACTCACTGACTGAATCTCAATAGATGCAGAAAAAGCCGTTGACAAAATTCACCACCCATTGATGATTAACATTCTTCAAAGAATGGGCATAGAAGGAACCTACCTCAACATGCTGCTCTTGCCGCTGCTACCTCAATGTGCTGCTCTTGCCGCTGCTACCTCAACATAGTAAAGGCCATATATGATAAGCCTAACAGCAAACACTATTCTCAATGGTAAAAAACTGAAAGCATTCCCCCTAAGATCATGACAAGACAAGGGTGTCCACTGTCACCACTATTATTTCAGCCTAGTTCTGGAAGTCCTAACTACAGCAATCAGAGAAGAAAAAGAAATAAAAGAATGCAGATCAGAAAAGAAGAAGTAAAGCTCTCACTGTTTGCAGATGATGTGATACTGTACATAGAAAACAGTCAAGATAGTATCAGAAAATTATTAGAGCTAATCAGTGAATTTAGAAAAGTTGCAGGATACAGAATCAACACGCAGAAATCACTTGCATTTCTATATACCAACAATGAAAAATCAGAAAGAGAAATTAAGGAATCAATCCCATTCACCATTGCAAAAAAAGAAATCAAAATCTAGGAATAAACTTACCTAAGGAGACAAAAGAACTGTACACAGAAAATTATAAGACACTGATGAAAGGAATCAAAGATGATGTAAACAGATGGAGAGATATTCCATGTTCCTGGGTAGGAAGAA
>NW_024075875.1:0-2144 GCF_014754425.2 Oryx dammah
TGAGTGACTGAACTGAATGATCCAGCAATCCCACTTCTGGATTTATATATCCAAAGGAAATTAAATCACTATCTTGAAGATATATGTTCACCCCCATGCTGACTGCAGCATTGTAATTCACAACAAACAGAGATGGAAATAACCTAAATGTCCATCAAGAGATAAGTGGAGACAGAAGATGCGGTATACACAATGCTGCTAAATCACTTCAGTCGTGTCCGACTCTGTGCGACCCCATAGACGGCAGCCCACCAGGCCCCCCTGTCCCTGGGATTCTCCAGGCAAGGACACTGGAGTGGGTTGCCATTTCCTTCTCCCGTGCATGAAAGTGAAAAGTGAAAGTGAAGCCGCTCAGTCATGTCTGACTCTCAGCGACCCCATGGACTGCAGCCTACCAGGCTCCTCCATCCATGGGGTTTTCCAGGCAGGAGTACTTGAGTGGGGTGCCATTGCCTTCTCCAGGTATACACGATACTTAGCCATAAAAGAGTAGGAAATCCTGCCATTTGTGACAACCTTGACAGCACTATGCTAAGTGAAATAAGTCAGATAAAGACAAATACTGTGTCATCTTACATGTAGAATCTAACAAAAAAGCTGACTGCAGAGAAACAGAGAGTAGAACGGTGGTTGCCGGGAGCTTTTAGGAGAGGGGTGGCAGGAGGAGAAATAGGGAGACATACAGCGTGCTGACTATCGTTAACAATGCTATCTTATATACTAGAAAGTTGCTAAAAGAGTAAATCTGAAATGTCTCTCACCACAAAGAAACATACACACACCAAAGTTAACTATGTGAGGTGATAGATGTGTTAACTAACCTTACTGTGGTAATCATTTGACAATATCTGCATGTACAAAATCACATTGTACACCTTAAACCGGGGTCCCCAATCTCTAGGATCTAAGGCATGAAGGTATGAGGTGGAACTGATGTAATAATAATAGAAATAAAGTGCACAATAAATGTATGTGTTTGAATCATCCTGAAACCATCCTCCCACCCCCACTCTGGTCCATGGAAAATTTGTTTTCCATGCAACCAGTTCCTGGTGCCAAAAAGGTTGGGGACTGCTGCCTTAAACACATACAAGGCTACAGGTCAATTATAGCTCAATAAAACTGAGGCAGGGGGGAGAAAGATGAAAAAAGTGCAATAAAACAAGCTTTAGATTATTAAAGAGATTTTTAAGAAAAGCAAAAATTCTGAGTAGAAACAAATCATTCTCCTTCTGTAAAATCCTTTGTTCTAGCCCTGTTTTATTAATCAGGATTCTTGGCGCAGAAACTGCCACTGGCAACCTGGAGCAAAAGTTCATTTGTTGCAAGGTTTTTTGAGACAAAAATGTTTGTAAAAGTCTGTTGATCCCCAGAGTGCTGTGATAAATGACCTTTCACTAGTCTTCATATTCTTATATCACTCAGGATTCAAACACTTGGGATAGGACTTCCCATAGTCTAGCCTAGGTCACCTGCCCACATCAGGGTGAGGGAGCAGGCCCATTAACTTCCACCAAAGGCAATACCACATTTCTCCAAGACAGGGCATTGTGGGAGGAAGGTGAACACTCAACAGTAGTTAGGGTGCTATTAGCAAGAGGGATTAAATCCTATTGACCTGAAATGTGAGGTCACCATTCTGTCTCTTGGCAACGTTGCTTTTTTTTTTTTTAATTTTTGGCCACACTCTGCAGTACCAAACAGGAATTGAACCAAAGCTTCCCTACATTGGAAGGCAGAGTCTTAACCACTGGACCACCGGGTAAGTCCTGATAACTTTGCTCTGAAGTATCTTCTCCATCATTCCTCTCTTATCCATTTATCTCCCTGAAATGAAGCCTCTCTCCTTCCATTCCCGACTTTCTCACTCAAGTCATCAATGGAGCTAGCTACGAAAACCCATTCTCATGGATGTTTCCCAGGCTTTACCTTTCTAGATAATCTGAGTTCCCCTAAAAGTAGAACCTGAGGGAAGGATTCGAGTGTAAGTAGTTCATTTGCAAGGAGATCCCAGGAAATACAGGTAAAGGAGTGAAGAAGTGAGAAGGCAAGGGAAGAAAGTCAACACAGAGTCACTGTGCTCTGCAACCAGAACTTAATCCTGTTTCAGGGAACTCTGGGAAATGGTGTAGAATCTGAATCTC
>NW_024075876.1:0-2144 GCF_014754425.2 Oryx dammah
TGAGTGACTGAACTGAATGATCCAGCAATCCCACTTCTGGATTTATAAATCCAAAGGAAATTAAATCACTATCTTGAAGATATATGTTCACCCCCATGCTGACTGCAGCATTGTAATTCACAACAAACAGAGATGGAAATAACCTAAATGTCCATCAAGAGATAAGTGGAGACAGAAGATGCGGTATACACAATGCTGCTAAATCACTTCAGTCGTGTCCGACTCTGTGCGACCCCATAGACGGCAGCCCACCAGGCGCCCCCGTCCCTGGGATTCTCCAGGCAAGGACACTGGAGTGGGTTGCCATTTCCTTCTCCCGTGCATGAAAGTGAAAAGTGAAAGTGAAGCCGCTCAGTCATGTCTGACTCTCAGCGACCCCATGGACTGCAGCCTACCAGGCTCCTCCATCCATGGGGTTTTCCAGGCAGGAGTACTTGAGTGGGGTGCCATTGCCTTCTCCAGGTATACACGATACTTAGCCATAAAAGAGTAGGAAATCCTGCCATTTGTGACAACCTTGACAGCACTACGCTAAGTGAAATAAGTCAGATAAAGACAAATACTGTGTCATCTTACATGTAGAATCTAACAAAAGAGCTGACTGCAGAGAAACAGAGAGTAGAACGGTGGTTGCCGGGAGCTTTTAGGAGAGGGGTGGCAGGAGGAGAAATAGGGAGACATACAGCGTGCTGACTATCGTTAACAATGCTATCTTATATACTAGAAAGTTGCTAAAAGAGTAAATCTGAAATGTCTCTCACCACAAAGAAACATACACACACCCAAGTTAACTATGTGAGGTGATAGATGTGTTAACTAACCTTACTGTGGTAATCATTTGACAATATCTGCATGTACAAAATCACATTGTACACCTTAAACCGGGGTCCCCAATCTCTAGGATCTAAGGCATGAAGGTATGAGGTGGAACTGATGTAATAATAATAGAAATAAAGTGCACAATAAATGTATGTGTTTGAATCATCCTGAAACCATCCTCCCACCCCCACTCTGGTCCATGGAAAATTTGTTTTCCATGCAACCAGTTCCTGGTGCCAAAAAGGTTGGGGACTGCTGCCTTAAACACATACAAGGCTACAGGTCAATTATAGCTCAATAAAACTGAGGCAGGGGGGAGAAAGATGCAAAAAGTGCAATAAAACAAGCTTTAGATTATTAAAGAGATTTTTAAGAAAAGCAAAAATTCTGAGTAGAAACAAATCATTCTCCTTCTGTAAAATCCTTTGTTCTAGCCCTGTTTTATTAATCAGGATTCTTGGCGCAGAAACTGCCACTGGCAACCTGGAGCAAAAGTTCATTTGTTGCAAGGTTTTTTGAGACAAAAATGTTTGTAAAAGTCTGTTGATCCCCAGAGTGCTGTGATAAATGACCTTTCACTAGTCTTCATATTCTTATATCACTCAGGATTCAAACACTTGGGATAGGACTTCCCATAGTCTAGCCTAGGTCACCTGCCCACATCAGGGTGAGGGAGCAGGCCCATTAACTTCCACCAAAGGCAATACCACATTTCTCCAAGACAGGGCATTGTGGGAGGAAGGTGAACACTCAACAGTAGTTAGGGTGCTATTAGCAAGAGGGATTAAATCCTATTGACCTGAAATGTGAGGTCACCATTCTGTCTCTTGGCAACGTTGCTTTTTTTTTTTTTAATTTTTGGCCACACTCTGCAGTACCAAACAGGAATTGAACCAAAGCTTCCCTACATTGGAAGGCAGAGTCTTAACCACTGGACCACCGGGTAAGTCCTGATAACTTTGCTCTGAAGTATCTTCTCCATCATTCCTCTCTTATCCATTTATCTCCCTGAAATGAAGCCTCTCTCCTTCCATTCCCGACTTTCTCACTCAAGTCATCAATGGAGCTAGCTACGAAAACCCATTCTCATGGATGTTTCCCAGGCTTTACCTTTCTAGATAATCTGAGTTCCCCTAAAAGTAGAACCTGAGGGAAGGATTCGAGTGTAAGTAGTTCATTTGCAAGGAGATCCCAGGAAATACAGGTAAAGGAGTGAAGAAGTGAGAAGGCAAGGGAAGAAAGTCAACACAGAGTCACTGTGCTCTGCAACCAGAACTTAATCCTGTTTCAGGGAACTCTGGGAAATGGTGTAGAATCTGAATCTC
>NW_024075878.1:0-2143 GCF_014754425.2 Oryx dammah
AGAGACAGGGGAAGGAAGGATGATGAAGTGATCAGAGATTTTGGTGGTCTCACTAAGCATTTTTTGATTCATTGTAAGAGAAATGGGCTTCCCAGGTGGGGCTAGTGGTAAAGAACCTGCCTGCCAATGCAGGAGATGCAAGAGAGGCAGGTTCGATCCCTGGCAGGAAGATCCCCTGGAGAGGAGCATGGCAACCCACTCTAGTATTCTTGCCTGGAGGTTCCATGGACAGAGGAGTCTGCTGGGCTACAGTCAATGATATCACAGAGGGTCAGATGTAACTAGGTGACTAACACACACACACACACACATGCACACACACACACACACACACACGACTTTACCATAGTGAGTTAACATCTGCCTTGCATCCATGCTAAGTTGCCACAGCCGTGTCCAGTTCTGGGCCCCTCATAAACTATTACCCACCAGACTCCTCCGTCCATACGACTAGAGTCGTATGCCAGTCTGTTCCAGGGGATCCTTCCAACCCAGGGATCGAACCCAGGTTTCTTGCATTGCAGGCAGATTCTTTACTGTCTGAGCCATCTGGGAAGTTACTTCTGTTAACTATTTCCAAAAGCTTAATATGAAGTTTATTTTGGAAATGTTGCCTTCATTAGGAAGGTGATGAGGAAGTCATCCAATGTAGGAAGCTTGTTTTGGTAAACACTCAATGTGTAAGTGGGTATTTGAAATTTATTCTTTTTCTTCTACATGGAGTGTTCAGGAGCCAAGATGTGCAATGAAAAAGGAAAATATCTCATGTATGGGGCTCATAACATTTGAGGTACCTTCCTTCAATTTTGACTTTGTGAAGTGTTTTCCACTTTTCAGATCCTTCCTCTCTTATGCCTATTATGCTTCTTGGGCATTCATAGTGAAGGACCGGTCATATAGCTTTAGATTGACTCTGTGTGTGGACGATGCTCAAACATTCCTTACCTTTAACACGGAGGATACAACAAAAATTGATTCTTCATCAAAGTTCACTTTGTGTCCAGCGTTTAGTTTCCTCGTTAGGGCTATCCATGACTTTGTACTGGCTGGTTTTCTGAAGATGCCTTCTGTGAACGGCCCTTTTTGATTTAGAAAGGACAGCATATCCTATAGGGAAGGGAAGGAAAGAAAAGAAAACTGTGGGACATTTCCTATCTAGACGCCCAGAGCACAAGCTTGCTCCTGTTTTGTCAGAGCTGCGGTATATGAGGGTACAGTTCTAGAACAGCACCGAAGTCAATTTGAAATTTTTTCTTCAGTGTCTCTAAATATATTTTCTACCCAACAATCGATTTGATTCATACACTGAAACATTTTAAACACTTGTGTAGTCAGATTTTCTGCTTCAGTGCATTTACTGTTTTAAATGTCTGTGCTTTGAGGCCTTTGTAGATTCACCCTCTCCTCCTTCACTGCTCCTTTCTCATTATTCCTGATTATAGATGCTCTTCCCTAAGTGTGGAAATCTTTTTTGCCATATTCATGCTCCATTTGTTCATTGCCCTTCCAGGGACTGTCCACCCCATTCATTCCTGTTTCCTGTATTCCCTCCCCTCAAAATCAGGCTCACTCAGGCTCCTCCTTCTCTGATCACTTTCCTTTCTCATCAGCCTTTCTAGTTCCTTTTCCTGTACTTTCATGACCTCTGCTGTCTGCAAAGTGAGAGAGAGGACAGATATTGGAGCCAGATGTTTCAAGGATTGTGGAATCTGTTATGCTCCTCATCCACTGTGTGACTTTGGGCATAGCACATTCTTGGGTGAGGCTCTTTTGTTTTTCATTTATGAAGTGGGGGTGATGATAGTCGTGCTACAGCCTAAATTCTCCGTGAAAGCGCAAGGTCTGGGGTAGTAGCTAGCAGATAACAGGTATGATACATTTCTCCATTTATACCATAAAATTCCCTGCATCTAGTGTAGTGCTTGGATAGAGAGTGGACAGTGAACAAGAGTTAATGCTTACAGTTCAATACACTAACTTGCTATAGCACAGTCCAAACTCTGTGACTCTCTTTTGACACATTCTGGCAGGATCAAAGGATTCATCTTTGCCAGAGGATGCGTACTTTATGTTAAACACTTGAGTTACATATCAAACCCGTGTGAGACATTTTGAGTCATAGGGGGAGCAGACTCAGCTGAAG
>NW_024075879.1:0-472 GCF_014754425.2 Oryx dammah
GTCTGGTTGGTTGAACTATGGACCAAAAGTTGGCCCACAGTGAGTGAGCTGGAAATGTCAGCCCTGCCTTGGTTTAATACAAAGGAAGGCATTCAGAGGTTTACAGAGATTTGACTGTTAGTGTGGATTTGGCATTGAAGACCTACTCATCCATACTGGCAGAGTCCTGAAGACGTACCTTTCACCAAGACTGTGAGGGGAGCCCCAGCACCCTTGAAGAACTCTGTGATTGCTCTTCTCTGCAGGCCAGAACTCACAGTAGGAACTGCAGTCCCTGAAGTGGGAAACCTAAACGCAGTGGGGTATCTAGATCCCCAGATGGCTGGAGCCAAGTGGGAGCACACAACCACCAAGGGCCAGGGGGGCCTGGTCACAGTAATGGAGAGAAGAGTCAAAGCACCAATCAGAACAGGCTGACTTGGGCAGCTCTATGGTTTTATCTAGTTGCTCATGATCTTCCTAGAAGTAAAAG
>NW_024075879.1:482-2143 GCF_014754425.2 Oryx dammah
TTGGGTTCTTACTGGTGTGCTGGATATTTTCTAAAATGGATTGTGGTTATGCTTGTCTGACTCTCCAAACACACTAACAATGACTGCATTTTACATTTTAAATGGACGAATTGTGAGCTATATGAATTTGTATTAATAGACTTATTTCAAACAATATTTAAGAAGAAGAAATGGAATATCTAAATAAAACGATTAAAAGTCAGGATTTGGGGGACTTCCCTCATGGTCCAATGTTTAGGAATCTGCCTACCACAGCGGGGATTGAGGGTTTAATGTCTGGTCTGGGCAGATTCTGCATGCCATGGAGCAACTGGGCCCATGTGCCACGAGTGCTGAAGCCCATGCACCCTAGAGCCCGTGCTCCGCAACAAGAGAGTGGTCTCCACTAGCTGCTACTAGAGAAAGCCTGTGGGCAGCAACAAAGTCCCAGCACAGCCACAAATAAAAGAAATGAAATTCTTTAAAAAGTAAGAATTTTAAATTAGTACATAAAAATTTTTTCCACAAAGAAAAGCCCATGCTCAGATGGCTTTACTGGTGAATTCTACCAATCATTAAAAGAAGGAACCGATCCTCACACACTCTACCAAAATGGTAAAGAGAGGGGAAACACTTCCCAACTCATTCTACGCAGCCAGTATTATATACCAAGCTGAATAAAGTCAGCACAGGGAAAGACAACGATAGACCATGACAAAGGTACAAAACGCTCAACAATATGCTGATCAACTGGATCCAGCACCACGTAAGAGGGACGATACACCATAGCCAAGTTGGGTTTATCCCAGATATGCAGCTGTTTTAACATGTGAAAGTCAATTAATGTCATGTATTATATTAATGGAAGAAAGTACAAAAATCACAAGATTACCTTAATATATACAGGAAAAGCATTTGGTGATATCCAATACCATTTTATAATAAAAACTGTTCAGTGAGTTAAGAATAGAAGAATAATTCCTCAACCTGATAAGGGTATCTATAAAGAAAAACAGCAAACATCATACTAAATACTAAGATGCATTCAATGATACATTGAAAATGGCTGAAGAATAAATTTTCTGGGTTTTGACTTTGGGTTTTGACCACCTAGTAAGCATTTGGTGAGATCCAATACCGTTTTATAATAAAAACTGTTCAGTGAGTTAAGAATAGAAGAGTAATTCCTCAACTTAATAAGGGTATCCATACATAAAAGCTTACAGCAAACATCATGCTCAGTACTAAGATGCATTCAATGATAGACTAAAAATGAGTTAAGAGTAAATTCTCTGGTATCTAAAATATATGCCAATAAAATTGGTAGATCAGTTGTTTGTCTTGGTCTCCTGGGTGCTATTTCCGATTGGTAGAGAGAAAGAGCACCTACCAGGAACTTACGGCTTGCCTCTCTGGAGAGGAACTGAACGTGGTAGCTTCCATCACCACGGCCCTTTCTCTTCCCTTCAC
Organism: Oryx dammah; assembly: GCF_014754425.2. Lineage (NCBI taxonomy): Eukaryota > Metazoa > Chordata > Mammalia > Artiodactyla > Bovidae > Oryx > Oryx dammah. The sequence goes on from NW_024075879.1 coordinate 1,932, forward strand.
CCTTTCCCACCCACTGCCTGTTACCCACAGGTGCCATCCTGACTGGGCGCTGTGTGACCCTGGGAAAGGAGAGCAGAGAAAAGCAGAGGGAGTCATCTGTGGGGGAACGGGGCTGGGAGACATGTCAGTATGAGAGAGGATGCTTTTAGAATTTCCGCAATGGTTGCCAGCCATTTAAAACTGGGAGACGCAACATCAAACTCTGGATTTAC
>NW_024075880.1:0-2142 GCF_014754425.2 Oryx dammah
TAAATGCAATTTATTTTTTATCAGTGATCCCCCAAAATAACCATAAACATTAATTCAGTTCAGTTCAGTTCAGTCGCTCAGTCGTGTCCAACTCTTTGCGACCCCATGAATCGCAGCACGCCAGGCCTCCCTGTCCATCACCATCTTCCGGAGTTCACTCAGACTCATGTCCATCGAGTCCGTGATGCCATCCAGCCATCTCATCCTCGGTCGTCCCCTTCTCCTCCTACCCCCAATCCCTCCGAGCATCAGAGTCTTTTCCAATGAGTCAACTCTTCACATGAGGTGGCCAAAGTACTGGAGCTTCAGCTTTAGCATCATTCCTTCCAAAGAAATCCCAGGGATGATCTCCTTCAGAATGGACTGGTTGGATCTCCTTGCAGTCCAAGGGACTCTCAACAGTCTTCTCCAACATTAATTACTATGCTGCAAATAGCACACACACATACACACATACATATTCATAACAAAATAAAGAGGAATACTGATGCTAATTACAGTCTTGGTTTCTATTAACTGGTCACATGGAATTTATAACTACTTCTTTGGCTACCCATTCTGTACTCCCTTTACCTTCAGCAGCACCTCAGCTGGTTGTGGTTCTTTACCTGCTGGCATGACCCAAACCTTCATTCCTGAAGTATCTAGGCCATTAGTAGTCCTGCCTTGCTTGGGTTGTTGAATTAATAGTTTTCCATTGACTTTAATCACAGGGTATGGTGATATTGATACTAAGACCTGCCCTAGGGATCCCCTGTACTTCCTTACCTCCACCAAGAAGTCCAATTTCCCCATAGTAGTCAGGCTCAGTCACCGCAGTCCACACCGGAACTCCTTTATTTGCCTTGTTGATTCAGAGGCTTGAGGGGCCCAAAGCAGGTAGTACTTCCAAGTGAAGTATACCACCAGGGGCACTGCCCAAACCTGTGCCCACCGAGAGAGCTTCACTTCACCACTGTCCTTCAGGGCTGTTCCAAGAATGTGCTGTAGAGCTGCAACTATCACTTTTGGATGGTGCCTGTATAGTGTACAGAACCATCTGCAAACCACACCCGAGTCTTCTCTTCCACTGATCATACAGAACTCCATCTGAGTTCACAGGTGCAGCCTGGGAGAGAGAAGGCAGTGTAGCAGGAGTGGAGACCATGGGCACCTGGGCCACGTCTTCATGGAGCTTGCTGAATGCTAAGTCACTTCAGTCGTGTCCAACTCTGCGTCCCTATGGATGGTAGCCCCACCAGGCTCCTCTGTCCATGGGATTCTCCAGACAAAAAATACTGGAATGGGTTGTCCTCCTCCAGGGGATCTTCCCAACCCGGGGATTAAACTTGTGTCTCTTCATCTACCTGCATTGGCACGTGGGCTTCTGGCGTGTTTAGAGTCTGCTTGGATCCAGCCTATGCAATATTGCTCTTCGCGGCATCGGACCTTGCTTCTATCACCAGTCACATCCACAATTATGTGTTGTTTTTGCTTTGGCTCCATCCTTTCATTCTTTCTCCACTGATCTCCAGTAGCATATTGGGCACCTACCGCCCCAGGGAGTTCCCCTTTCAGTATCCTATCATTTTACCTTTTCATACTGTTCAAGGGGTTCTCAAGGCAAGAATACTGAAGTGGTTTGCCATTTGCTTCTCCAATGGACAAGATTCTGTCAGACCTCCCCATCATGACCCGCCCGTCTTGGGTGGCCCCACATGGCATAGCTTAGTTTCATTGAGTTAGACAAGGCTGTAGTCCATATGATCAGATTGACTAGTTTTCTGTGATTATAGTTTCAGTGTATCTGCCCTCTGATGCCCTCTCGCAACACCTACCGTCTTCCTTGGGTTTCTCTTACCTTGGACGTGGGTATCTCTTCACGGCTGCTCCAGCAAAGTGCAGCTGCTGCTCCTTAACTTGGACAAGGGTATCTTCTCACGGCGGCCCCTAATGACCTTGAAAGTGGAGTAGCTCCTCTCAGTCTTCCTGCACCTGCACAGCCACCGCTCCTTGGATGTGGGGTAGCTCCTCTCAGCCACCTCCCCTGACCTTGGACGTGGGGTATGTTAGGTCCATGGATCAAGGCAAATTGGAAGTGGTCAACAGGAGATGACAAGAGTGAACACCGACATTCTAGGAATCAGCGAACTAAGATGGACT
>NW_024075881.1:0-2141 GCF_014754425.2 Oryx dammah
TACTTCTGGAGGCTACACAGGGGAGGCAGTCCTCGTCTCGAGTGGGGACATGCACGTCCACTTGCCTAACGTGCTGGAGCAGCCGTGGCAGGCTCCCCGGTGCCTTGATAAGGGATCTCTGGCATTCTTTGGAGGCTTTCCCATGAGGCTTTCGGACATGGCTGTCTCTCGTGCCACTGTGGTGTGAGGCCATCCTCGGCGTGCATGTCGAAGAAATGCAGGTAAATCCGCTTCTTCTGGAGTGGACTGAGACATTTTGTGCACATTGGGAATGGTGGCACGACCCCTGGAGTTCCTCTCGAATTTCCTGTGGAGAGTGCCTCCTCCGAGATGCGCCAGAAAGGCCTGGAATCCTTTCCCGACGAAGCAGGGAAAGAAACCCTCATCTCGAGCTATGAGGAGGAAACGGGGCTCCTCTTGATGTGGGCGGGACCCTCGGTGTTCCTTTCGAGTGGAGACAGGTATGTCGCGGAACTTCTTGAGTTGCACCAAGGGTGTGAAAGACCCTTTCAAAGTTCAAGAGAGAAGGTGTGATTTGCCTCGAGTCGCCTCAGCGGAAAAGAGCCTCATCTCGCCTGGAGGGAGAACCTCCTGGATTGTCTCGAGTAGCGGCGGGACCTCCTCGAGTTACGACAGGGACCTCTGGGAACTCCCTTGTGGCCTCAGGAAAGGCTAGTCTCCATGCAACCTGCGAGGAGCATGTCGGGATTGTTCTGCAGTCGGTGCCAGGGCCTAAGACCTCGTGTGGGGTCTATGACGGAACCTGAGGTTTCCTCTCCAGTGGTGACATGGATCTTGGGGTACTTCTGCAGACTCTACAGGGGAGTCAGTCCTCGTCTTGAGTGGGGACATGCACGTCCGCTTTCCTCACGAGCTGGAGCAGCCGTGGCAGTCATCCACTCGCCTTGATAAAGGGATCTCTGGCATTCTTTGGAGGCCTTCCCACGAGGCTTTCGGACAGGGCTGTCACATGTGCCACTGTGGTGTCTGTCGATCCTAGTCGTGCATGTCGAGGAAGTGCAGGTGAATCAGTTTCTTCTGCAGTGGACTGAGACATTTTCTGGACATTGGGAATGGTGGCACGACCCCTGGAGTTCCTCTCGACTTTCCTGTGGAGAGCGCCTCCTCCGAGATGCGCCAGGAAAGCAGGGAATCCTTTCCCGACGAAGCAGGGAAAGGAACCCTAATCTTGAGCTATGAGGAGGAAACGGGGCACCTCTTGATGTGGGCCCGACCCTCGGTGTTCCTCTCGAATGGAGGCAGGTATGTCGGGGAACTTCTTGATTTGCAGCAAGGTTGTGAAAGACCCTTTCGAAGTTCAAGAGGGAAGGTGTGATTTGCCTCGAGACGCCTCAGCGGAAAAGAGCCTCATCTCGCCTGGAGGTGAGAACCTCCTGGAGTTTCTTGAGTTGCGGCAGGACCTTCTCCAGTTACGACAAGGACCTCTGGGTCCCTCCCTTGTGGCCTCACGAAAGGCCCGTCTCCATGCGAGTTGCGAGGGGCCTGTCGGGATTCCTCTGCAGTCGGTGCCGGGGCCTATGTCCTCGTGTGGAATCTATGACGGAAACTGAGGTTTCCCCTCCATTGCTGACATGGATCTTGGGGTACTTCTGAATTCTCCACAGGGGAGTCAGTCCTCGTCTCGAGTGGGGACATGCACGTCCGCTCTCCTCACAAGCTGGAGCAGCCTTGGCAGGCTTCCCGTCGCCTTGATACAATGATCTGTGTCATTCCATGGAGGCTTTCCCACGAGGGATTCCCACAGGACTGTCACACGTGCCACTGTGGTGTGAGTCGATCCTCACCGTGCATGTCGAGCAAGTGCAAGGAAATCAGGTTCTTCTGGAGTGGACGGGACATTTTGTGCACATTTTGAATGGTGGCACGACCCCCGGATTTCCTCCTGACTTTCCTGTGGAGAGCGCCTCCTCCGAGATGAGACAGGAAAGCCGGGAATCCTTTGCCGACGAAGCAGGGAAAGGAACCTTCATCGTGACATATGATAAGGAAACGGGGCTCCTCTTGATGTGGGCGGGACCCACGGTGTTCCTCCGAGTGGAGTCGGGTATGTCGGGGAACTTGTTGAGTTGCAGCAAGGGTGTGAAGGACCCTTTCGAAGTTCAAGAGGGGAGGTGTGATTT
>NW_024075882.1:0-2141 GCF_014754425.2 Oryx dammah
TACTTCTGGAGGCTACACAGGGGAGGCAGTCCTCGTCTCGAGTGGGGACATGCACGTCCACTTGCCTAACGTGCTGGAGCAGCCGTGGCAGGCTCCCCGGTGCCTTGATAAGGGATCTCTGGCATTCTTTGGAGGCTTTCCCATGAGGCTTTCGGACATGGCTGTCTCACGTGCCACTGTGGTGTGAGTCCATCCTCGGCGTGCATGTCGAGGAAATGCAGGTAAATCCGCTTCTTCTGGAGTGGACTGAGACATTTTGTGCACATTGGGAATGGTGGCACGACCCCTGGAGTTCCTCTCGAATTTCCTGTGGAGAGTGCCTCCTCCGAGATGCGCCAGAAAGGCCTGGAATCCTTTCCCGACGAAGCAGGGAAAGAAACCCTCATCTCGAGCTATGAGGAGGAAACGGGGCTCCTCTTGATGTGGGCGGGACCCTCGGTGTTCCTTTCGAGTGGAGACAGGTATGTCGCGGAACTTCTTGAGTTGCACCAAGGGTGTGAAAGACCCTTTCAAAGTTCAAGAGAGAAGGTGTGATTTGCCTCGAGTCGCCTCAGCGGAAAAGAGCCTCATCTCGCCTGGAGGGAGAACCTCCTGGATTGTCTCGAGTAGCGGCGGGACCTCCTCGAGTTACGACAGGGACCTCTGGGAACTCCCTTGTGGCCTCAGGAAAGGCTAGTCTCCATGCAACCTGCGAGGAGCATGTCGGGATTGTTCTGCAGTCGGTGCCAGGGCCTAAGACCTCGTGTGGGGTCTATGACGGAACCTGAGGTTTCCTCTCCAGTGGTGACATGGATCTTGGGGTACTTCTGCAGACTCTACAGGGGAGTCAGTCCTCGTCTTGAGTGGGGACATGCACGTCCGCTTTCCTCACGAGCTGGAGCAGCCGTGGCAGTCATCCACTCGCCTTGATAAAGGGATCTCTGGCATTCTTTGGAGGCCTTCCCACGAGGCTTTCGGACAGGGCTGTCACATGTGCCACTGTGGTGTCTGTCGATCCTAGTCGTGCATGTCGAGGAAGTGCAGGTGAATCAGTTTCTTCTGCAGTGGACTGAGACATTTTCTGGACATTGGGAATGGTGGCACGACCCCTGGAGTTCCTCTCGACTTTCCTGTGGAGAGCGCCTCCTCCGAGATGCGCCAGGAAAGCAGGGAATCCTTTCCCGACGAAGCAGGGAAAGGAACCCTAATCTTGAGCTATGAGGAGGAAACGGGGCACCTCTTGATGTGGGCCCGACCCTCGGTGTTCCTCTCGAATGGAGGCAGGTATGTCGGGGAACTTCTTGATTTGCAGCAAGGTTGTGAAAGACCCTTTCGAAGTTCAAGAGGGAAGGTGTGATTTGCCTCGAGACGCCTCAGCGGAAAAGAGCCTCATCTCGCCTGGAGGTGAGAACCTCCTGGAGTTTCTTGAGTTGCGGCAGGACCTTCTCCAGTTACGACAAGGACCTCTGGGTCCCTCCCTTGTGGCCTCACGAAAGGCCCGTCTCCATGCGAGTTGCGAGGGGCCTGTCGGGATTCCTCTGCAGTCGGTGCCGGGGCCTATGTCCTCGTGTGGAATCTATGACGGAAACTGAGGTTTCCCCTCCATTGCTGACATGGATCTTGGGGTACTTCTGAATTCTCCACAGGGGAGTCAGTCCTCGTCTCGAGTGGGGACATGCACGTCCGCTCTCCTCACAAGCTGGAGCAGCCTTGGCAGGCTTCCCGTCGTCTTGATACAATGATCTGTGGCATTCCATGGAGGCTTTCCCACGAGGGTTTCCCACAGGACAGTCACACGTGCCACTGTGGTGTGAGTCGATCCTCACCGTGCATGTCGAGCAAGTGCAAGGAAATCCGGTTCTTCTGGAGTGGACGGGACATTTTGTGCACATTTTGAATGGTGGCACGACCCCCGGATTTCCTCCTGACTTTCCTGTGGAGAGCGCCTCCTCCGAGATGAGACAGGAAAGCCGGGAATCCTTTGCCGACGAAGCAGGGAAAGGAACCTTCATCGTGACATATGATAAGGAAACGGGGCTCCTCTTGATGTGGGCGGGACCCACGGTGTTCCTCCGAGTGGAGTCGGGTATGTCGGGGAACTTGTTGAGTTGCAGCAAGGGTGTGAAGGACCCTTTCGAAGTTCAAGAGGGGAGGTGTGATTT
>NW_024075883.1:0-2138 GCF_014754425.2 Oryx dammah
GCCCACATCAAGAAGAGCCCCGTTTCCTCCTCAAAGCTGGAGATAAGGGTTCCTTCCCCTGCTTCTTCGGGAAAGGATTCCCGGCTTTGCTGTCGCATCTCGGAGGCGGCGAACTCCACAGGAAAGGTGAGAGGAACTCCAGGGGTCGTGCCACCATTCCCAATGTGAACAAAATGTCTCAGTCCACTCCAGAAGAACCTGATTTCCCTGTACTTCCTCGACATGCACGCCGAGGATTGACTCACACCACAGTGGCACACATGACAGCCCTGTCGGAAAGTCTCGTGGGAAAGCCTCCCAAGAATACCACAGATCCCTGGATCAAGGCACCGGGAATCTGCCACGGCTGCTCCAGCTCGTGAGGAAAGCGGACGTTCATGACCCCACGCGAGACGAGGACTGACACCCCTGTGGAGCCTCCAAAAGGACCCCAAGATCCATGTCAGCACTGGAGAGGAATACTCAGGTTACGTCATAGACTCCACACGAGGTCTTTGGCCAGGGCACGGACAGCAGACGAATCCCGACAGGCCCCTCGCAACTCGCATGCAGACTGGCCTGTCCTGAGGCCACAAGGGAGGGTCCCAGAGGTCCCCATCGTAACTCGACAGGTCCCGCCGCAACTCGAGGAAATCCAGGAGGTTCTCCCCTCCAGGCGAGATGAGGTCCTTTTCCACTCTGGCGTCCGGAGGCAAATCACCCCTTCCCTCTTGAACTGGGAAAGCGTCCTTCACACCATTGCTGCACCTCAAGAAGTTCCCCGACATACCCGCCTCCACTCGAGAGGAACTCCGAGGGTCCCGCCCACATCAAGAGGAGGCCCGTTTCCTCCTCAAAGCTCGAGATGAGGGTTCCTTTCCCTGCTTCTTCGGGAAAGGATTCCCGGCTTTGCTGTCGCATCTCGGAGGCGGCGATCTCCACAGGAAAAGCTAGAGGAACTCCAGTGCTCGTGCACCATTCCCAATGTGCACAAAATGTCGCAGTCCACTCCAGAAAAACCTGACTTCCCTGCACTTCCTCGACATGCACGCCGAGGATCGACTCACACCACAGTGGCCCCTGTGACAGCCCTGTGGCAAAGCCTCATGGGAAAGCCTCCAAAGAATGCCACAGATCCCTGTACCAAGGTGCCGGGAAGCCTGCCACGGCTGTTCCAGCTCGTGAGGAAAGCGGACATGCATGTCCCCACGTGAGACGTGGACTGACTCCAATGTGGAGCCTCCAGCAGGACCCCAAGATCCATGTCAGCACTGGAGAGGAATCCTCAGGTTACCTCACAGACTCCACACGAGATCTTAGGCCCCTGCACCGACTGCAGAGGAATCCCGACAGGCCCCTCGCAACTCGCATGGAGACTGGCCTCTCCTGAGGCCACAAGGGAGGGTCACAGAGGTCCCCGTCGTAACTCGAGAAGGTCCCGCCGCAAATCGAGAAAATCCAGGAGGTTCTCCCCTCCAGGCGAGATGAGGCCCTTTTCAAATGAGGCGTCCCGAGGCAAATCAACCCTTCCCTCTTGAACTTCGAAAGGGTCCTTCACACCGTTGCTGCAACTCAAGAAGTTCCCCGACATACCGCGTCCACTCGAGAGGAACACCGAGAGTCCCGCCCACATCAAGAGGAGCCCCGTTTCCTCCTCAAAGTTCGAGATGCGTGTTCCTTTCCCAGCATCGTTGGGAAAGGATTCGGGGCTTTGCTGTCGCATCTCGGAGGCGGCACTCTCCACAGGCAAGTCGAAAGGAACTCCAGGGGTCGTGCCACCATTCCGAATGTGCACAAAATGTCTCAGTCCACTCCAGAAGAACCTGATTTCCCTGCACATCCTCGACATGCACGCCGAGGATCGACTAAAACCACAGTGGCACGTGTGACAGCCCTGTCGGAAAGCCTCGTGGGAAAGCCTCCCAAGAATGCCACAGATCCCGGGATCAAGGCGCCAGGAAGCCTGCCACGCCTGCTACAGCTCGTGAGGAAAGTGGACGTTCATGTCCCTAAACGAGACGAGGACTGACTCCCCTGTGGAGCCTCCAAAAAGACCCCAAGATCCATGTCACCACTGGAGAGAAATCCTCAGATTCCCTCATAGACTCCACATGAGGTTTTAGGCCCCGGCACCGACTGCAGAGGAATCCCGACAGGCC
>NW_024075884.1:0-2137 GCF_014754425.2 Oryx dammah
CGACTCATACCACCGTGGAACGTGTGACAGCCCTGCTGGAAAGCCTCGTGGGAGCGCCTCGTGGGAAAGACTCCAAAGAATGCCACAGATCCCTGTATCAAGGTGACGGGAAGCCTGACACGACTGCTTCAGCTTGTGAGGAAATCGGACGTGCATGTCCACACTCGAGACGAGGACTGACTCCCCGGTGGAGCCTCCAGAAGTACCCCAAGATCCATGTAAGCACTGGAGGGGAATCCTCAGGTTCCGTCATATGCTCCACATGAGGTCTTAGGCCCCGGCACCGACTGCAGAGGAATCCCGACAGGCCACTCGCAAATCGCATGGAGATTGGCCTTTCCTGAGGCCACAAGGGAGGGTCCCAGAGGTCCGCGTCGTAACTCGAGAAGGTCCCGCCGCAACTCGAGAAAATCCAGGAGGTTCTCCCCTCCAGGCGAGATGAGGACCTTTTCCGCTGAGGCGTCTCCAGACAAATCACCCCTTCCCTCTGGAACTTCGAAACGGTCCTTTACACCCTTGTTGCAACTCAAGAAGTTCCCCGACATACCCGCCTCCACTCCAGAGGAACACCGAGGGTCCCGCCCACATCAAGAGGAGCCGCGTTTCCTCCTCATAGCTCGAGATGAGGTTTCCTTTCCCTGCTTCATCTGGAAAGGATTCCCGGCTTTCCTGTCGCAGCTCGGAGGAGGCACTCTCCACAGGAAAGTCGTGAGGAACTCCAGGGGTCGTGCCACCATTCCCAATGTGCACAAAATGTCTCAGTCCACTCCAGAAGAACCTGATTTCCCTGCACATCCTCGACATGCACGCCGAGGATCGACTCACACCACAGTGGCACGAGTGACAGCCCTGTCGGAAAGCCTCGCGGGAAAGCCTCCAAAGAATGCCACAGATCCCTGTATCAAGGCGCCGGGAAGCCTGCCACGGCTGCTCCAGCTAGTGAGGAAAGCGGACGTGCATGTCCTCACTCAAGATTAGGACTGACCCCCCTGTGGAGCCTCCATTGGTACCCCAAGAACCTTGTCAGCACTTTAGAGGAATCCTCAGGTTCCGGTCTCAATCGACACGAGGTCTTAGGCCCCGACACTTACTGGAGAGGAATCCCGAGAGGCCCCACGCAACTCGCATGGAGACTAGCGTTTCCTGAGGCCACGAGGGAGGGTGCCAGAGGTCCCCGTCGTAATTCGAGAAGGTCCCGCCGCAACTCGAGAAAATCCAGGAGGTTCTCCCCTCCAGGCGAAATGAGGCCCTTTTCCGCTGAGGCCTCTCGAGGCGAATCACACCTTCCCTCTTGAACTTCGAAAGGGATCTTCACACCATTGCTACAACTCCAGAAGTTCCCCGACATACCCGCCTCCACTCGAGAGGAACCTAGGGTCCCGCCCACATCAAGAGGAGCCCCGTTTCCTCCTCATAGCTCGAGATGAGGGTTCCTTTCCCTGCTTCGTCGGGAAAGGACAAACGATTTTCCTGTTACATCTCGGAGGAGGCGCTCTCCACAGGAAAGTCGAGAGGATCTCCAGGGGTCGTGCCACCATTCCCAATGTGCACAAAATGTCTCAGTCCACACCAGAAGAACCTGATTTCCCTGCACTTCCTCGACATGCACGCCGAGGATTGACTCACACCACAGTGGCACGTGTGACAGCCCTGTCGGAAAGCCTCGCGGGAAAGCCTCCAAAGAATGCCACAGATCCCTGTATAAAGGCGCCGGGAAGCCTGCACGGCTGCTCCAGCTCGTGAGGAAAGCGGACGTGCATGTCCACACTCGAGATGAGGACTGACCCCCCTGTAGAGCCTCCAGTGATACCCCACGATCCATGTCAGCACTTTATAGGAATCCTCAGGTTCCGGTGGCGATCCACACGAGGACTTAGGCCACGACACTTACTGCAGAGGAATCCCGAGAGGCCCCACGCAACTCGCATGGAGACTGGCCTTTCCTGAGGCCAAGAGGGAGGGTCCCAGAGGTCCCCGCCGAAACTCGAGAAGGTCCCGCCTCAACTCGAGAAAATCCAGGAGGTTCTCCCCTCCAGGCGAGATGAGGCCCTTTTCCGCTGAGGCCTCTCGAGGCGAATCCCACCTTCCCTCTTGAACTTCGAAAGGGTTCTTCACACCCTTGCTACAACTCCAGAAG
>NW_024075885.1:0-2137 GCF_014754425.2 Oryx dammah
GTCTCACTCTCTGTCTGGTTCTCGTCTTACTGTCCAGTCTGTGCGGGGCTGTTGAGACCTTTCACCAATGCACCATGTAGGTCTGAGTGGCCGTGAGGGTCGTGTGAGCTCCAGAGCACAGAAGGCAGTTTTGACTTCACCGATTTCCCGGAAGTGCTGCGTTCCCTCCCTCCCAAAACAAGGCTGTCTAAGGTTTCCTTTCCCCCCCTTAGAGAACCACTGATGAAGACCTGGCTCAAGTGATCGAGCTCCAAGAGATCATCGAGAAGAAGTCACGGGAGCAGAGTGAAATGAAGGACCGCCTGGCAGCCCTCTCTGCCCACGCAACACAGCTGGAGAAGGACCTGGACACGGCCAGGAAGGACCTCCTCAAGTCCAAGGAAGTTAACGTTAAACTACAGCGGGACCTCCGCGAAGTGAGTGACAGTGGGCGTGTCTGTTGTCCTGAGGCAGAATGTGGGTCCCTTGTTCTCCCAGTGATCTCAGCCTTGGCATGGCTGCGTGAGCCAGAGCAGAGCACTGGCGAGACCGTGACTGGCTGCCTTCCCCGCCTCTGCATCGAGGTCTCTGGGGTAGAAGAGGCCTGGTCCAGGCGGTCCGTTGGCAGTGGACCAACATGAGGGCAGTCCTAGCGCTGTGCTGCAACCTGGGTGTGGACTCCTCATTTCCACAAGTTCTAGGGGGCCTAGTGTGTTCCTTTTTTAAAAATTCAATAATCCACTCGTTCATTTATTGGAGTATAGTTGATTTACTCTGCTGTGTCAATTTCTGCTATACAGCAAAGTGAACCAATCATATATATATATATATATATATACATACATATATCCCTGTTCTTTAGATTTCATACCCATTAACTTCACTGCAGAGCACTGAGTAGGGTTCCCTGTGCTGTACAGTAGGTCCTTACTCGCTGCTGACTTGATGCATAGTATCAGTAGGGTATAAATGTCAACCCCAATCTCCCAGTTCATGCCCCTACCTGCCTGCTGAATGTGTTCCCGATGATGCTGAAATTTCCTTCTGATTCACTCAGTCTGTGGAGCCCGTTCTCTCGGAGAGATGGGAGCATGCTGTGTGGGCTCTGCTGAGGCAGCTTGCCTGGCCATCTTCTCTAGTTTTCTGAGGTTCCGCTCCTTGAAGGGATGTGTGACATGATACTGGCGGTCAGACAAGTCGAGTGGCGTTTGCTCGCCCTCAGGTCCTCAGGCCCGTGCTGTGTGACCATGCGGAATCAGGATGTTTCTGGCGGTGGTGTCTGCGGGTGTCATGATTTATGAGAAACTCCCTAGCGGTCAGTGTGAAAACAGAAGAGAGCTGGGGGCTCAGGCCTCCTCCTGGGAGCCTCGCCTCTCCTCTGTGCGCACACAGACCGCGCCCGCACTGCCCCACCCCTCCCCCGTGAGGCCGCCTCAGAGAGCACCCCTCCACCATGTGGGACAGAAGGTGCACTTGTTTAGTAGCTCGCGGTGAGTAATTCTGTGTGAGAACTAAAACAGAAATATTTCCACATGTTTGTATAACCTGTTCACACTACTCTTTGGCAACAGGAGGAGATTAGGTGGCAGAGGTTAATACCTGAAAAAAGCGTTCTTAAGTCCTTTCACTTTTAATGTTAGGACAACATCGGTTACTTAGTGAACACGGAGGGACCTGAAATGGATTTTGAGCCAGCGGACAGGAGTCACACCGGCAGCAAGCTCTGCTCCTAGTTGGAGCGTTTCCTATATGTGGTGTGACTGCTTTAGAAGAACTAGGCTTGAGAAGGCTGCTCCCAGTTGTGTTACACTTTGACTTTGTTTCCACTCATTAATATTCTTCCTCTAATTTTGAGGAAATTGCATGAGAGTTTTCCAACTTTTACCCGAGGAGATGAGCCTCAGAGCTCCCTGTTGGATCTGTTGAAGGTCCCTCCTTGTTCTGGGTCAAGCCCGCCTGTATGATGAAGGAGACAGAGGTCCTCATTTCATGCCAGATACCTTCCCTCCGGGAATTCTTGCAATGCCAGAGCAGTTTAGTGTACTTTTTGTTTGCTGTTTGGGTTTATGATGTAGAAAAGAAGCTTGGTAAATCGAGTGGCCAGACAGGCGTTAAGACAGATGGGTGCCCTCGTGGCAAATGTGACATTTGAGGTAGG
>NW_024075886.1:0-2136 GCF_014754425.2 Oryx dammah
CTCCATGCGAGTTGCGAGGGGCCTGTCGGGATTCCTCTGCAGTTGGTGCCGGGGCCTAAGACCTTGTGTGGACTCTATGACGGAAACTGTGGATTCCTCTCCAGTGCTGACATGGATCTTGGGGTCCTTTTCGGGGCTCCACAGGGGAGTCAGTCCTCGTCTCGAGTGGGCACATGCGCGTCTGCATTCCTCACGAGCTGGAGCAGCCGTGGAAGGCTTCCCGTCGCCTTGATACAGGGATCTGTGGCATTCTTTGGAGGCTTTCCCAAGAGGCTTTGCGACAGGGCTGTCACACGTGCCACTGTGGTGGGAGTCGATCCTTGGCGTGCATGTGGAGGAAGTGCAGGGAAATCAGGTTCTTCTGGAGTGGACTGCGACCTTTTTTGCACATTGGGAATGGTGGCACGGCCCCTTGAGTTCCTCTCGACATTCCTGTGGAGTGCGAAGCCTCTGAGATGCGACAGCAAAGCCGGGAATCCTTTCCCGACGAAGCAGGGAAAGGAACCCTCATCTCGAGCTTTGAGGAGGAAACGGGCCTCTTCTTGATGTGTGCGGGACCCTCGGTGTTCCTCTCGAGTGGAGGCGGGTATGTCGGGCGAACTTCTTGAGTTGCAGCAAGGGTGCTAAGGACCCTTTCGAAGTTCAAGAGGGAGGAGGTGATTTGCCTCGAGACGCCTCAACGGAAATGGGCCTCATCTCGCCTGGAGGGGAGAACCTCCTGGATTTTCTCGATTTGCAGCGGGACCTTCTCGAGTTACGACGGGGACCTCTGGGACCCTCCATTGTGGCCTCAGGACAGGCCAGTCTCCATGCGAGTTGCCAGGGGCCTGTCGGGATTCCTCTGCAGTCGGTGCCGGGGCCTAAGACCTCGTGTGGAGTCTATGACGGAACCTGAGGATTCCTCTCCAGTGCTAACATGGACCTTGGGGTCCTTCTGGGGGCTCCACAGGGGAGTCAGTCCTCGTCTCGAGTGGGCACATGCGCGTCCGCTTTCCTCACGAGCTGGAGCAGCCGTGGCAGGCTTCCCGGCGCCTTGATACAGGGATCTGTGGCATTCTTTGGAGGCTTTCCCACGAGGCTTTGCTACAGGGCTGTCACACGTGCCACTGTGGTGGGAGTCGATCCTCGGCGTGCATGTCGAGGAAGTGCAGGGAAATCAGGTTCTTCTGGAGTGGACTGCGACATTTTGTGCACATTGGGAATGGTGGCACGACCCCTGGAGTTCCTCTCGACTTTCCTGTGGAGAGCGCAGCCTCCGAGATGCGACAGCAAAGCCGGGAATCCTTTCCCGACGAAGCAGGGAAAGGAAACTTAATCTCGAGTTTTTAGGAGGAAACGGGGCTCCTCTTGATGTGGGCGGGACCCACGGTGTTCTTCTCGAGTGGAGGCGAGTATGTCGGGGAACTTCTTGAGATGAAGCAAGGGTGTGAAGGACCCTTTCGAAGTTCAAGAGGGAAGGGGTGATTAGCATCGAGACGCCTCAGCGGAAAAGGGCCTCATCTCTCCTGGAGGGGAGAACCTCCTGGATTTTCTCGAGTTGCGGCGGGACCTTCTCGAGTTACGACGGGGACCTCTGGGACCCTCCCTTTTGGCCTGAGGACAGGCCAGTCTCCATGCGAGTTGCGAGGGGCCTGTCGGGAACCCTCTGAAGTTGGTGCCGGGGCCTAAGCGCTCATATGGAGTCTATGACGGAACCTGAGTATTCCTCTCCAGTGCTGACATGGATCTTGGGGTCCTTCTGGGGGCTCCACAGGGGAGACAGTCCTCGTCCCGAGTGGGGACATGCACGTCCGCTCTCCGCACGAGCTGGTGCAGCCGTGGCAGGCTTCCTGGCGCCTTGATACAGGGATATGTGGAATTCTTTGGAGGCTTTCCCACGAGGCTTTGCGACAGGGCTGTCAAACGTGCCACTGTGGTGGGAGTCGATCCTCGGCGTGCATTTCGAGGAAGTGCAGGGAAATCAGGTTCTTCTGGAGTGGACTGCGACATTTTGTTCACATTGGGAATGGTGGCACGACCCCTGGAGTTCCTCTCGACTTTCCTGTGAAGAGCGCCGCCTCCGAGATGCGACAGCAAAGCCGGGAATCCTTTCCCGACGAAGCAGGGAAAGGAACCCTCATCTCAAGCTTTGAAAAG
>NW_024075887.1:0-2135 GCF_014754425.2 Oryx dammah
TTTTTTTTTTTTTAAGAGCCTATATATCCACATTTGACATTCCCCCCCTGCCCCCAAAAATCACATAGATGAATGCTAAATGCAGCTCTATTAGAGAGGATGGATATTTGAGGTGCATGTTTTGTTGTTGAAATACTTAAAATAGTCTCCATCCATGTGCCAAGGAAAGCAATTCAAATTTATGAAAATGTAAAACTAACCTGCGTCAACAACTGTATATATTTTCAACAGTTTCTTATAAGTAAATTCAGGCCTGTTAAAACTACTGAGCTGGAGTATGTTTGAACGATTTAATAGGCAGTTTTCAGAGCTGATTTCTGAATGAGATAGCTTTCAGTGTAGCCTTGAGACATGGGAAGATTGGTAATTGAATCCAGAAAGGTGTTGTCATGGGCTCTATGGGTGGAATGTGTGTGAGAAGAGTTTTTTAGTATTCATAACTGCTATTAGCTTGGGCGTGCCAGCAGGAAGCCTAGTTTACATGTCTGGATGGTATAACTCCATGTGTTCCTTGATTTATTCTCTTCCATTATGGTTTAAAGGATATTGAATACAGTTCCCTATGCTAGACAGTAGAACCTTGTTGTTTACCTGTTTTCTTTTTTTTTCCATTGGAGGATAATTGCTTTACAATGTTGTATTGGTTTCTGCCAAAAATAACGTGAATCAGCCAGAAGTATACATCTGTCCCCTCCCTCCTAAGCCTCCCTCCAATGACCCCCTCTCCTATCCCACCCCTCTAGGTTGTCAGAGCACCAGGTCTGAGCTCCATGAGTCATACAGTAACTTCCCACTAGCTATCTGTTTTAATATGGTAATGTATATGTTCCAAAGCTACTCACTCAGTTCATCCTACCCTCTCCTTCCTTTGCTGTGCCCACAAGTCTGTTCTCTGTCTGCGTCTCTATTCCTGCCCTGCAAATGGGTTCATCAGTACCATTTTCCTTGCTGTTGTCATTTAGTTGCTAAGTCGTGCCCGACTTTTTGTGACTCCATGGACTATAGCCTGCCAGGTTCATCTGTCCATGGAATTTCACAGTCAAGAAGGCTGGAATGGGGTGCTATTTCCATCTCCAGGGGATCCTCCTAACCCAGGGATTGAACCCACATCTCCTGCATTGGGAAGTGGATTCTTTATCACTGAGCCACCTGGGAAGCCCACCATTTTTCTAGATTCCATATGTACGTGTTAATGTATGATATTTGTTTTTCTCTTTCTGACTTACTTCACTCTGTGTGACAAGTTTTAGGTTCATCTGCCTCGCTAGAACTGACTCAAATGCTCCTTTTTATGGCTGAGTAATATTCCATTGTGTGTATGTACCACGACTTCCTTGTCTATTCATCTGCTGATGGACATCTAGGTTGGTCTCATGTCCTAGCTATTGTAAATAGTGCTGCAATGAACATTAGGGTCTTTTTCAATGATTGTTTTCTCAGTGCATATGCCCAGTAGTGGGACTGCTAGGGCATGTGGTAGTTTTATTCCTAGTTTTTTAAGGAATCTCCATACCACTCTCCATAATGGCTGTATGAATTTACATTCCCACCAACAGTGCAAGAGGGTTCCCTTTTCTTCACCCCTCTCCAGCATTTATTATTTGTAATTTTTTTGATGATGGCCATTCTGACCGGTATGAGTATAGTAGTTTGTATCTGTTAATCCCATTTCAGAACTTCAGGATTTCAGAATTTATGTAGTTATTTCCTTTAAAGGAAGCAAAGGAAATATCCAGGGAAATGGGGATAATTGGAAGAATGAATAAAATTATGGAATGGGAAAGCATGGCTGCATAATATTAAGATCTTTTCTTTTTTTTCCCCCTCAACATTCAGACATTCCTTAAGCCCACAATTTTCACTTATAAATTGGTGGAAGACAATGTTTTTACATAATACAGTGAAGATTATCACTGTCCTAAGCACGTTGTATAGTAAGAAGGAAAATTCCAGCCAAAAGTGTAGATCTTTTCTCAAGATATGTGTACACACACACACACACACACACACACACACACTCATGTATGTGGGCTTCCCAGGTGGCACTAGTGGTACAGAACCCTCCTGCCAATGTGGGAGATGTAAAAGCTGTGGGTTTGATCCCTGGGCCAGGAAGATAACCTGAAGGAGGGCAT
>NW_024075888.1:0-803 GCF_014754425.2 Oryx dammah
GGGAAAAAATATCCAATGTTGTACAGAAAAGACACGGTAGAATAACATTTTGGAAAGGGACACTTAACGGTACTAGTGGCATAGATTTGGTAGGAGACGTTATCAACCTCACTACAGCAGTGACTTCTGAGGATAACAAGAAACCGACCATATGATCTGGCAGTTCCACTGCTAAGGGGATTTCAGAGAATAACAGAAACAACAACAAAAAACCCCAAGATTGTGAAACACACAAGTACGGCAACCACCCACTGGAGGAATGAACAACATCCTAGACATGAAAGTCAAGAAACTGAAGCAGCCCCGTTGGAAAACAAAATGTAGAATGCAGCTCTTTCTCAATTCATTAATTTCTTCTTGAAGGAGAATTGCTTTAGAGAATTGTGTTGTTTTCTGCACACATGAGCCAAAATCAGCCATAGGTATACAGATATCCCCTCCCTTGGAACCTCCCTCCTAACTCACTCCCCGCTATGACGTTCAAAACCAAACAGAACAGTTGCCATCGGTTCAGTTCAGTTCAGTTGCTCAGTGGCGTCTGACACTTTGCCACCCCGTGAATGGCAGCACGCTTGGCCTCCCTGTTCCTCACCGTCTCCCGGAGTTCACTCAGACTGACATCCAACGAGTCCGTGATGCCACCCAGCCATCTCATCCTCGGTCGTCCTCTTCTCCTCCTGCCCCCAATCCCACCCTGCATCAGAGTCTTTTCCAATGAGTCAACTCTTCGCAGGAGGTGGCCAACATCCTGGATCATCCGCTTTAGCATCATTCCCTCCAGCGAAATCCTCGGGTTGATCTCC
>NW_024075888.1:903-2133 GCF_014754425.2 Oryx dammah
CTTTTCCAATGAGTCAACTCTTCGCAGGAGGTGGCCAACGTCCTAGATCATCCGCTTTAGCGTCATTCCCTCCAGCGAAATCCTCGGGTTGATCTCCTTCAGAATGGACTGGTTGGATCTCCTTGCAGTCCAAGGGACTCTCAAGAGTCTTCTACAACACCACAGTTCCAAAGCATCAATTCTTCGGCGCTCAGCCTTCTTCACAGTCCAACTCTCACACCCATACATGACCGCAGGAAAACCCAGAGCCTTGGCTAGACGGACCTTAGTCGGCAAAGTAATCTCTATGCTGTTGAATATACTGTCTCGCTTGGGCAGAACTTTTCTTCCCAGGAGTAAGCGTCTTTTAATAGCATGGCTGCAGTCACCATCTGCTGTGATTTTGGAGCCCCTCAAAAAAAAGCCTGACACTGTTTAAACTGTTTCCCCATCTATTTCCCATGAAGAGATGGGACCAGATGCCACGATCTTTCTTTTCTCAAAGTTGAGCTGTAAGCCAACTTGTTCGCTCTCCTCTTTCACTTTCATCAAAGAGGCCCTGTAGATCCTCTTCACTCTCTGCCATCAGGGTGGTGTCCTGTGCCTATCTGAGGTTATTAAGATTTCTCCCAGCAATCTGGATTCCACCTTGTGTTTCTTCCATCTCAGCGTTTCTCAAGAGGCACTCGGCATAGACGTTAAATAAGCAGGGTGACAATAGACAGCCTGGACGTACTCCTTTTCCTATTTGGAACCAGTCTGTTGTTCCATGTCCATTTCTAACTGTGGCTTCCTGACCTGCATACAGATTTCTCAAGAGGCAGGTCAGGTGATTTGCTACTCCCATCTCTTGAAGAATTTTCCACCGTTCATTGTCGTCGACACACCCAAGAACTGTACAAAGATCACTAATCGAGAGCCAGAAATTTTGGACAGCGAAGTCAAGGTGGCCATAGAAAGCATCAATACGCATAAAGCTAGTGGATGTGACGGAATTCCAGTTGGGCTGTTTCAAATCCTGAAAGACGATGCTGCACTCAATACGCCAGCATCTTGGTAAAACTCAGCCCTGGCCACAGGACCGGAAAAGGTCGGTTTTCATTCCTATTCCAAAGAAAGGCAATGCCAAAGAATGCTCAACCTACTGTACAATGGCACTCATCTCCCATGCTAGGAAAGTCATGCTCAAAATTCTCCAAGCCACGCTTCAGCAATACGTGAACCGTGAACTTCCGGATGTTCAAGCTGGTT
>NW_024075889.1:0-2133 GCF_014754425.2 Oryx dammah
AGACTCTTGAGAGTCCCTTGGACTGCAAGGAGATCCAACCAGTCCATTCTAAAGGAGATCAGTCCTGGGTGTTCACTGGAAGGAGTGATGCTGAGGCTGAAACTCCAGTACTTTGGCTACCTGATGCGAAGAGCTGACTCATTTGAAAAGACCCTGATGCTGGGAAAGATTGAGGGCAGGAGGAGAAGGGGACGACAGAGGATGAGATGGTTGGATGGCATCACTGACTCAATGGACATGAGTTTGTGTAAACTCTGGGAGTTGGTGGTGGGCAGGGAGGCCTGGTGTGCTGTAGTTCATGGGGTCGCAAAGAGTTGGATATGACTGAGTGACTGAACTGAACTGAACTGGACACTGTATGCTGATTTGTAGAAATCTAAGAAACATCCGGGAATTTTTTTGGTGATAATTTTATGTTTTTTTATGATAAATTTATGTCCTGCCACCCCATCCTTCCCAGATACAAAACAGAATTTAGATATCTATTATTGGTTTTTATGGCAGGCATCCCTGTGGAGTCATTTCCTGGATTCAAACTGAACTCATCTTACATAAATAACATTAACATTAAATTGTGTTAACTTTCTGGGACCTCTGAAGTGGTGTAACTTTTACATAGGTAAGATGTTGCTGGAAACACTCATATTCTCAGTCCTGCTAGATCTGGAGATAAAATGGCAGCCTTTTGTGCGGGGTTGGTGGAGGGGTAGGTGTGTTAACAACATAAAGCAGTCTCCTTTGAAGATTGAGTGGCAGTTTCCTGAAGTCAGTGTGTTCTACAGAAGCTACCAGTGCTAAGTCGCTTCAGTCATCGGACTCTTTGCAACCCTATGGACTGTAGCCTGACAGGCTCCTCTGTCCTTGGGATTCTCCAGGCAGGAACACTGGAGTGGGGCCATGCCTTCCTCCAGGGGATCCTCCTGACCCAGGGATCGTATCTGCAACTCCTGCATTGCAGGCAGATTCTTTACCAATAAGCCACCAGGGAAACCCTGGGCTTTTCACAGGACCAGTGTTATGTGGAGTAAGTTTAGGAAATAATACATCAGGGAAGGGAAGTTGGCCTGCTGCATGCAACCCATATGCATTCATAATAGTCCTCCATTCCTCTAGAAAGAATATTACAGGAATGGAATTTGTTTGATAATTGCTATATGCAGTACAACAAAGTAAGCGTACCTATAATGTAAGCCAGATTTTCTCTCTCAGCTTACTTATAAATAGGAAATAAGATGTGGTCTTTATACTCAGCACACATTTAGCATGCTCTACATCTTTGCAAGGTACTGGTGGTTCAGATGGTAAAGAATCTGCCTGTAATCCGGGAGACCTGGGTCCAATCCCTGGGATGGGAAGATTCCCTGGAAAAGGGGTTTTCTTCATAGCTCAGTCAGTAAAGAATCTGCCTGCAGTGCAGGAGACCTGGGTTCAATACCTGGGTTGGGAAGATATCCTGGAGAAGGAAATGGCAACCCACTCCAGTATTCTTGCCTGGAGAATCCCATGGGTAGAGGAGGCTGGCAGGCTACAGTCCATGGGGCTGCAAGAGTTGGACACGACTTAGTGACTAAACCACCACCACCACCACCCCACTCCAGCATTCTTGCCTGGAGAATTCCATAGACAGAGGAGCCTGGCAGGCTACAGTCTATGGTGTCACAAAGAGCTGGACATGACTGAGTGACTTTCACGGTCTTTTTTCACATCTTTGCAAGGTACAGGGAGAACAGTGAAAGTAAAACATGATTCCTGCCTTTCTAAACCATTAAACAGGTGCAGTGATAAGTTTAGATACAATGTATGTAAAGAGTCTCTTGATGAAGGTGAAAGAGGAGAGTGAAAAAGTTGGCTTAAAGCTCAACATTCAGAAAACTAAGATCATAGCATCCGGTCCCATCACTTCATGGCAAATAGATGGGAAAACAGTGGAAACAGTGGCTGACTTTATTTTTCTGGGCTCCCAAATCACTGCAGATGGTGATTGCAGCCATGAAATTAAAAGACGCTTCCTCCTTGGAAGGAAAGTTATGACCAACCTAGACAGCATATTGAAAAGCAGAGACATTACTTTGTCAACAAAGATCTATCTAGTCAAGGCTATGGTTTTTCCAGTGGTCATGTATGGTTGTGAGA
>NW_024075890.1:0-2133 GCF_014754425.2 Oryx dammah
AATCTCCAGAGGACCCCGAAGGCATCAGGTAAGGGCTGCCTTTTGTCTTCCGACCCAAACCACAAACCACCTTGTTCTCGTGGTCACCCCTCTTATGGAGATGAGATGACACATCCCGTCCCTTTCTTCCTTCTGGAGTCCACCCCCTCCCACCTTCTTGGATGCTGCGTGCAGGTTCCCCCATCCCTGCACTGGCAATCGCCTCTCATACAATGTCTGGAACGCAAGCACAGCTAGCTGGATTCAAATCCTGGCCCCACCTCTTAGCATCATCATGACCTGGACAGGTTCGGGTCATCTCTATCTGTAAAAAGGAGATGGCTGGATTATCTTCCTTTTAGAACTCTTTCAAGGATTCAGTTCACTTCAGTTCAGTGGCTCAGTCGTGTCCGACTCTACAACCCCATGAATCACAGCACGCCAGGACTCCCTGTCCATCACTAACTCTCGGAGTTCACTCAGACTCAAGTCCATTGAGTCAGTGAAGCCATCCAGCCATCTCGTCCTCTGTCGTCCCCTTCTCCTCCTGCCCCCAATCCCTCCCAGCATCAGTCTTTTCCAATGAGTCAACTCTTCGCATGAGGTGGCCAAAGTACTGGAGCTTCAGCTTTAGCATCATTCCTTCCAAAGAAATCCCAGGGCTGATCTCCTTCAGAATGGACTGGTTGGATCTCCTTGCAGTCCAAGGGACTCTCAAGAGTCTTCAACACCACAGTTCAAAAGCATCAATTCTTCGCGCTCAGTTTTCTTCACAGTCCAACTCTCACATCCATACATGACCACGGGAAAAACCATAGCCTTGACTAGACGGACCTTAGTCGGCAAAGTAATGTCTCTGCTTTTGAACATGCTGTCTAGGTTGGTCATAACTTTTCTTCCAAGGAGTAAGCATCTTATAATTTCGTGGCTGCAATCACCATCTGCAGTGATTTTGGAGCCCCCCAAAATAAAGTCTGACACTTTGCACTATTTCCCCATCTATTTCCCATGAAGTGATGGGACCGGATTCCATGATCTTCGTTTTCTGAATGTTGAGCTTTAAGCCAACTTTTTCACTCTTTCACTTTCATCAAGAGGCTTTTTAGTTCCTCTTTCTGCCATAAGGGTGGTGTCATCTGCATATCTGAGGTTATTGATATTTCTCCCGGCAGTCTTGATTCCAGCTTGTGCTTCTTCCAGTCCAGCGTTTCTCATGATGTACTCTGCATAGAAGTTAAGTAAGCAGGGTGACAATATACAGCCTTGAAGTACTCCTCCTATTTGGAACCTCTGTTGTTCCATGTCCAGTTCTAACTGTTGCTTCCGGACCTGCATACAGGTTTCTCAAGAGGCAGGTCAGGTGGTCTGGTATTCCCATCTCTTTCAGAATTTTCCACACTTTATTGTGATCCACACAGTCAAAGGCTTTGGCATAGTCAATAAAGCAGAAATAGATATTTTTCTGGAACTCTCTTGCTTTTTCTATGATCCAGCAGATGTTGGCAATTTGATCTCTGGTTCCTCTGCCTTTTCTAAAACCAGCTTGAACATTAGGAAGTTCACGGTTCACGTGTTGCTGAAGCCTGGCTTCGAGAATTTTGAGCCTCACTTTACTAGCATGTGAGATGAGTGCAATTGTGCGGTAGTTTGAGCATTCTTTGGCATTGCCTTTCTTTGGGATTGGATTAGGTGAAATTAAACACTGAATAGGTATTAGCTATGATTTAGGCAGTATTGCTTAAGGACTGAACTTTTCCTGGACTCGCATCCTTCTCTACCTCCTGGCCCATTTCTCTGGTCATGTCACAGAGAAACTTCTGGAGAAGGCTGTCACTGTCTTTGATTCCTATTTCCGATTTTCTCTTAACCCAGTCCACACTGGCTTCCAACCTAACCACACCAGCCACCGCCCTTGTCAAGGTCACCAGTTGGCTTTGAATGTTACTAAATGCAGCAGTTATTTCTCTGTTCTCATCTCATGTGACCACTCAGCTGCATTCAACATAGACAGCCACATCCTCCTTCTTGAAACTATGTCTTCTCTGAGACTCCAGGACACTGCCCTCCCCGGGTTTCTTCCCCTCTCTCCTGCTGCTTCTCAGTCTCTGCTAGATTCTCCTACCCTGAGGCTTTCCTTGTGGGGCCCCCTTCCCT
>NW_024075891.1:0-403 GCF_014754425.2 Oryx dammah
CTGTCCTAGTCTCGAGTTGGGACATGCACGTCCGCATTCCTCACGAGACTAGGACAGACTCCCTTGTGGTTGCCTCCGGAAGTACCCCAAGATCCATGTCAGCAGTGGAGAGGTATCCTCAGGTTTCATCATAGACTCCAGACGAGGACTTAGGCCATGGCACGGAATGCAGAGGATTCGCGACAGGCTGCTAGCAACTCGCTTGGAGACTGGCCTTTCCTGAGGCCACAAGGGAGGGTCCCAGAAGTCAACGTCGTAACACGAGAAGGTCCCGCCACACTCGAGAATTCCACGAGGTTCTCCCCTCCAGGTGAAATGAAGCCCGTTTCCACTGAGGCGTCTCGAGGCAAATCACACCTTCCCTCTTTATCTTCGAAAGGGTCCTTCACACCATTGCTGCAAC
>NW_024075891.1:503-1084 GCF_014754425.2 Oryx dammah
AATGTCTCAGTCCACTCCAGAAGAACCTGATTTCCCTGCACTGCGTAGACTTGCACACCGGGGATCAACTCACACCACAGTGGCACGTGTGACAGCCCTGTGGGAAACCCTCGTGGGAAAACCTCCACGGAATGCCGCAGATCCATGTATCAAGGCGACGGGAAGCTTGCCGTGGCTGCTCCAGCTCGTGAGGAATGCGGACGTGGATGTCCCCAATCGAGACTAGGAGAGAGTCCCCTGTGGTTGCCTCTGGAAGTACCCCAAGATCCATGTCAGCAGTGGAGAGGAATCCTCAGGTTCCGTCATAGACTCCAGAAGAGGACTTAGGCCATGGCACGGAATGCAGAGGATTCCCGACAGGCCGCTCGCAACTCGCATGGAGACTGGCCTTAGCAGAGGCCACAAGGGAGGGTCCCAGAGGTCAATGTCGTAACTCGAGAAGGTCCCGCCACAACTCGGGAAAATCCACGAGGTTCTCCCCTAGAGGTGAAATGAGGCCCGTTTCCGGTGAGGCGTCTCGGGGCAAATCACACTTTCCCTCTTGATCTTCGAAAGGGTCCTTCAAACCCTTGCTGCAACTC
>NW_024075891.1:1184-2131 GCF_014754425.2 Oryx dammah
GAATCCTCAGGTTCCGTCATAGACTCCAGAAGAGGACTTAGGCCATGGCACGGAATGCAGAGGATTCCCGACAGGCCGCTCGCAACTCGCATGGAGACTGGCCTTAGCTGAGGCCACAAGGGAGGGTCCCAGAGGTCAATGTCGTAACTCGAGAAGGTCCCGCCACAACTCGGGAAAATCCACGAGGTTCTCCCCTAGAGGTGAAATGAGGCCCGTTTCCGGTGAGGCGTCTCGGGGCAAATCACACTTTCCCTCTTGATCTTCGAAAGGGTCCTTCAAACCCTTGCTGCAACTCAAGAAGTTCCCCGACATAGCCGCCTCCACTCGAGAGGAACCCAGATGGTCCCGCCCACATCAAGAGGAGCCCCGTTTCCTCTTTACTCTAGATGAGTGTTCCATTCCCTGCTTCGTCGGGAAAGGATTCCCGGCTTTCCTGGCGCATCTCGGAGGAGGGGCTCTGCACAGGAAATTCAAAAGGAACTCCAGCGGTGGTGCCACCATTCCCAATGTGCACAAAATGTCTCAGTCCACTGCAGAAGAACCTGATTTCCCGAAACTGCGTAGACTTGCACACCGAGGATCGACTCACACCACAGTGGCACGTGTGACAGCCCTGTGGGAAACCCTCGTGGGAAAGCCTCCATGGAATGCCCAGATCCCTTTATCAAGGGGACGGGAAGCCAGCCCCGGCTGCTCCAGCTCGTGAGGAATGCGGACGTGCATATCCCCACTCGAGACTAGGACAGACTCCCCTGTGGTGCCTCCAGAAGTACACCAAGACGCATGTCAGCACTGGAGAGTAATCCTCAGGTTCCGTCATAGACTCCACACGAGGAATTAGTCCCCGTTACCGACTGCAGAGGATTCCCAACAGGCCGCTCACAACGCCCATGGAGACTGGCCCTTCCTGAGGCCACAAGGGAGGGTCCCAGAGGTCAACGTCGTAA
>NW_024075892.1:0-2131 GCF_014754425.2 Oryx dammah
GTCGAGGACAGCCCCCTATTGGTAACAGAGGAGTTGGTGGAAAATACTAGGACAGGCAGATTCTGGTTTTGGGGTGGATGCTCGAGCTGGTCCAGAGGGTCCCTCAAGACCTGACTCGTCTTTGTCTATAAGGCCTCTGCCTCATGAACTTTGTCATGGGTGGGATCTCCCATGCTGGCTCCCTGCAGGCGCTAATTTCGAGATGAGGAGGGAAAAACGGAGCTCTTCTTGAGTTGTGGCGAGACACTCGGGTTTCCTCTCAAGTGGAGATGTGTATGTCGAAGAACTTCTTCAGTTGCATCAAGGGGGTCAAGGACCCTTTCGAGGCTCAAGAGTGAAAGTAGGATATCTCTCCAGGCTCCGCAGTGGAAAAGGGCCTCGCCTTGCATTGAGGGGAGAATCTCCTGGTTTTTCTCGGGTTGCGGCAGCAAACTTGGGGTTACTCTAAAGTTATGACGAGGACCTCAGAGACCCGAGCATGGTTGGCTCAAGAAAGTCAAGTCTCCATGCGAGTTGTGAGGGGCTTCTTGGGATGCCTCTCTAGTCGGTGCTGGGGCCTAGTTCTCAACTGGAGTTGAGGCCGGAACCTCAGCATTCCTCTCCAGGGCTGACATGGATCTCAGGGTTCCTATGGTGTTTAAAAGGTCGAGTCAGGCCTCGTCTCATGTGGAGACATGCAGATCCGCTTTCCTCTCAAGCTGTCAAAGTAGTGTCAGGCTTCCTGTTGAGTTGACATAGGGATCTGTGGCTTTCTCTTGAGGTGCCACAGGGCTGTCACACCTGCCATCATGTTTTGAGTCGATATTCGGGGTGAAAGTCGAGTCACTGCAGGGGAATCAGATGTATCTGGAGTGGACTGGGATATCGGGGTCTGTTGGAATTGTTTCACGACTCCTGGAGGTCCTCACGAGTTTCAAGTTGAGAGCGCCTCCTCTGAGGTGCAACAGGAATGCCGGGATTCCTTTCCCGATGAAGCAGGGAAGCGAACCCTCATCTCGACATGAGGAGGGAAAAATGGGGCTCTTACTGAGTTTTGTGGGACCCTCGGTGTTCCTCTCAAAGTGGAGTCAAGTATGTTGGGGAAATGCTTGAATTGCATCAAGGGTGTCAAAGACCCTTGCAAGGCAAAAGAAGGAAGATGGGATTTCACTCAATATGCCATAGCGCAAAAGTGCCTCATCTCGCATGGAGGGGAGAATCTCCTGCTTTTTCTCAAGTTGTGGCATTAAATTCGGGGTTCCTCTCGAGTGACAGGGACATCAGGGACCTTCTCGTGTTGCCTCAGCAACGTCAAGTCTCCATGCGAGTTGCGACGGGCCTCTCCAGACTCTTCTCTAGTCAGTGACCGGGCCTAGGTCCTCATTTGGAGTTGAGGCCTGATCCTCAGAGTTCCCCTCCAGTGTTGACATAGATCTCAGGGTTCCTATGGAGTTTGAACAGGGGAGTCAGGCCTTGTCTCTTGTGGAGACATGGCCCTCTGCTTTCCTCTCGGCTGTAAAAGTCATGTCAGGCTTCCTGTCGAGTTGACATAGGGATCTGTGTCTTTCTCTCGAGTTGTCACAGGGCTGTCACACCTGCCATTGCGTTTTAGTCAATAATCAGGGTGACAGTTTTGTCAGTGCTGGTGAATCGGGTATATCTGGAGTGGATTGGGACATCTGGGTCTTTTTGAATTTTGGCACGATGCCGGGAGCTCATACATGAGATCCCACCCATGACAAGGTCATGCGGAGGAGCCTGACAGGGTAAGGCAGATCAGGTCTCAAGAGGTCCTCTGCCCGAGCATCTACCCCAAACTAGAATCTGTCTGTTTTATTATTTCATGTCTCTCACCAATACCTCTGACATTAATAGGGTCTATCCCTGACCACCTATCTCTAAAGAAAATTAACTTAGAGCTCTAGTTAATAAGTCTCCTGGGCCTAATTGAGTGTTTCAATTCAGACCCATCTGATAGCTTTCTAACTTGCCTGACAGGTTTATACGGACTTTTACAACTACACATATAATTGTTTACAGCCGCCCAACTGCAAGAGGCACAGGAAACTTAAAAAATTCTAGGAATGTAGAGCCTTTTGAGGAGTTAAAAAATCATGAGAATAGAACTGGTTAAGGGTTTCAATGTTGAGCC
>NW_024075893.1:0-410 GCF_014754425.2 Oryx dammah
TTGTAGTTTAATAAATCATACGGAAATTCTAGAGCATTTGAATTTCCGTATGATTTATTAAACTACAATTGACCCTCTGTATCCATGGGTTCCATATCCATAGAGTTAACCAATTATGGATCAAAAATATCCCTGCCCCTCCAATCTAGAAAGCTCCAAAAAGCAAAATTTGAATTTGACATGCACTAGCAACTACTTACACAGCATTTATAACTCAATTACATAGCATTTCATTGTATTAGGTATTATAATTAACCTAGAAATGATTTAAAGTATATGGGAGAATTGTGAAGGTTATATGCAAACATCATGCCATTTTACATAAGCACCTTGGACACATATGGATTTTGGTATCTGTAGGGGCAGGAGTCCTGGAACCAATTCCCTGTGGTTATCTAGGGATGAGGGTA
>NW_024075893.1:510-2131 GCF_014754425.2 Oryx dammah
GTTGTCCCGTTCTCCTCCTGCCCCCAATCCCTCCCAGCATCAGAGTCTTTTCCAATGAGTTTTACACCCTTTTTCAGATATGTCTTGCAAATATTCCTCCTGTTTTGCAGCTTGCCTTTTCATTGATAGTGTCTTTTGACAAGTGAAAGTTTTCCTTGTGATGAAGTATAATCAAATTTTTCATTTATGGCTTATGATTATATCTTATTTAATAAATCTTTGCCAAATCCAAAGTCATAAAGATTTTCTCCTGTTTTCCTCTAAAAGATTTATGGCCTTCTCTCTTATATATACATATATTACTTATTTTGAATCATTTTTTAATGTATAACTTAATAAAAAGAGCTGAGATCCATTTTTTTCCATACAGATATACAGTTATACCAGCAGTTTCCTGAAAAGACAATCCATTCTTCCTCTGATTTTTTGATACTTTTGTTGAAAATTGATTGATTATATGTGTTGATCTATGTCTGAATTATTGTATCTTTTCCACTGATCCATGTCTATTCTTTACCATTATTATACTGCTTTGAATACAATAGTTGTATAAACTTTGAAATCAGATTATATAAATCTTCCAATTTTGTTACCCTCATCCCTAGATAACCACAGGGAATTGGTTCCAGGACTCCTGCCCCTACAGATACCAAAATCCATATGTGTCCAAGGTGCTTATGTAAAATGGCATGATATTTGCATATAACCTTCACAATTCTCCCATATACTTTAAATCATTTCTAGGTTAATTATAATACCTAATACAATGAAATGCTATGTAATTGGGTTATAAATGCTATGTAAGTAGTTGCTAGTGCATGTCAAATTCAAATTTTGCTTTTTGGAGCTTTCTAGATTAGAGGGGCAGGGATATTTTTGATCCATAATTGGTTAACTCTATGGATGTGGAACCCATGGATACAGAGGGTCAATTGTAGTTTAATAAATCATACGGAAATTCTAGAGCATTTGAATTTCCCCCAAAATTATACAATAAGCATTTCTATTTGTGCTTGCACTCATTTATGAAAGATATATTTACTGGATATAGAATATTAAGTTGACATTTTTTTCTGTCAGTGTTTTGGAGAGATAAGTCCATTTTCTTTGGAACTGCATAGTTTATAACAGGAAATCTGCTGCTGTTTTTATCTTTGTTTTTCTGGATGCAGTGTGTCTTTTCTTTCCTGATGTTTTTTTTTAAGATTCCCTTTTCAGTGGTTTAATTATAATGAAACGTGGAGAGATTTTATTTATGTTTATTTCACTTGGGGTTCATTTTGATTTTAGGATCTGAGGGTTTCTAGCTTTGTTTGACGGAGAAGGCAATGGCACCCCACTCCAGTACTCTTGCCTGGAAAATCCCATGGATGGAGGAGCCTGGTGGGCTGCAGTCCATGGGGTTGCTGAGAGTTGGACACGACTCAGTGACTTCACTTTCACTTTTCACTTTCATGCATTGGAGAAGGAAATGGCAACCCACTCCAGTGTTCTTCCCTGGAGAATCCCAGGGATGGCAGAGTCTGGTGGGCTGCCGTCTCTGGGGTCGCACAGAGTCCGACATGACTGAAGCGACTTAGCAGCAGCAGCAGCAGCTTTGTTTGAATCAAAATTAGAAAAC
>NW_024075894.1:0-2131 GCF_014754425.2 Oryx dammah
GGTCGCAAAAAGTCAGATACGACTGAGCGACTGAGCACAACACAGCACAGCACAGCACCACCTGCGAAGCCCTGTCCGATGTTATCTCATGGTTAAATTAAGGTTGGATACTTGGAGCAAGAAGCTTAGAGCCGTATCTGAAACAGTAAGCGCTTAACTTTCCAGAACACTATCCAATAAGTCATCTTATTAGATATTCAAAGCAATCCCCCAAGAGCAGATATTATGACTTTGATTGACCAATAAAGAAATTGAGCATTAGGGAGTTCCCTGGGGTCCAGTGGTTAGAATTCAGTGCTTTCACTGCTCTGACCCAGGGTTCAATCCCTGGTCAGGGAACTACAATCCCACGAGCTGCACGGCATGGCCAAAAAACAAAAAGCAACAGAGAAAAAAGAAGAAGAAAGAAATTGAGGCTTAGAAAACTGAAAAGATTCACCTCAGGCCTCCTAAGCTACTGAGCAAGAAAGCTGGAGTAAGATATAGGTCATACCTTTCCTAGTCCAGTGCGGTTTAGATGTATCTCTTAGCATCACACCCTTCTTGGTAGTGGAGAGGATCTGGGATACTCTCAACCTTCTAGGATCTTCCAGCACAAGTGAGAAAGAGAGAGCAAGCGTCCTAAGATAGCCCAGCAACTCTCCACGGAACAGTGGTCATACTGACAACCACAGGCAGCTTCCACCTTATACCGACAGGGCTTCTGAGATGGTTGTTTGAACCATGGGAGGCATTTTCCGAGGGAGGTAACACTGTGAGCAAGCGTAGGCACCCAAGCCAGCCTACCAAACATACTCATAGCAGATCACAGCTACTGATACAGAGCCCGGCTACTGATGCAGTTCCTGGGGCACAGTTTCTTACAGGGGTGGGGAAAGGAGGCAGAGGCTGGGGAGGAAGGTACATCCTGGGTTCTGCCAGGCCTTGATGGCCCAGGAAGAAAGTTGGCTTTGGTTCTACATGTGCTGGGAAACCACTGGAGGCTGTCAAGCCAAGGAATTATTTTATCTGATTTACTTTGGAAAGAGCACTTTGATGCTATAGTAGAGAACCATGCAGAGCTGATTCTGTCGTGAGACAGACCTGGACTTGAATCTCAACTCTTTCCCTTCATATTTTTCTGTGTAACAGAGACAATAATAGTATTAGGAGGATGGGATTGACATGTACACACTGTTGTATATAAATTCAATAACCAATAAGGACCTCCTGTATAGCACAGGGAACTATACCCAATAATCTGTAATAACCTATATGAGAAAACAATCTAGAAAAGAGCCATTATATATTATATATCTCTATACCTGATTCACTTTACTGTATACTTGAAACGAATACAATGTTGTAAATCAGTTTACAGTTCAATTTTTAAAAATAGCCTTCACCTCACGGGTGTGCAGTAAGGAGTACAACAGATAATGTATGTAAAGTGCTTAGTCCAGTGGCTGGTCCATAGTAGGTGTTCAGTGGGTGTCAGCTGCAATTATTATTATTATTAGTTGTTGTTGTTTTTTTTATTATAGTGACAACTTTGAGAAAATACACAGGATGGGATTCAGATTAAGCATTAGGTCAACGCGGGTTGAAATAAACTTTTTGGACTCCTAAGACCTGACACGGTGGACTCTTCAGGTGCCAGGTGAGGAGATGGAAAAGGTCTGTCTGAGGGTACTGCCAACTAACTACATCCTTTCTTCCCAGCCCAGGACATGCTCTTGCCTGTGGCTGTATCCCTGCACAGGACTATGTCTGGGCACTGAGTGAGATGACAGAGAAGGCATGGATAAAGAAGCGTTCTTTCCTCACCATTCGTATTAGTTCCCAGAGTCCCAAAGGGTCCGTTCATTCAAAAGTGCCCCTTGTGTGCTAGTCCGATGCCGGGCCATGCCATCTTTCCAGCAATGGCTGAGTCACAAGAACCCTGGGGGAAGCCCCAGTGGGCTGACCATCACCTTACACTGTGAGGATTATGCAATGTGGCAACTGGGAGGAGCCAGGTCCAAGGCTTCTGGTGGCTGCTTGGCCATCGGCTTCTCCTCCTTGGACTCTGGTTTAGCTATTCCTTGGCCTGAGCAACAGGAGGTTATGAATCACCCTCCAGCCAGGAGGGGCAGACTGGGATAGCACTGCG
>NW_024075895.1:0-2131 GCF_014754425.2 Oryx dammah
TTTTTTTTTTTTTAAGAGCCTATATATCCACATTTGACATTCCCCCCCTGCCCCCAAAAATCACATAGATGAATGCTAAATGCAGCTCTATTAGAGAGGATGGATATTTGAGGTGCATGTTTTGTTGTTGAAATACTTAAAATAGTCTCCATCCATGTGCCAAGGAAAGCAATTCAAATTTATGAAAATGTAAAACTAACCTGCGTCAACAACTGTATATATTTTCAACAGTTTCTTATAAGTAAATTCAGGCCTGTTAAAACTACTGAGCTGGAGTATGTTTGAACGATTTAATAGGCAGTTTTCAGAGCTGATTTCTGAATGAGATAGCTTTCAGTGTAGCCTTGAGACATGGGAAGATTGGTAATTGAATCCAGAAAGGTGTTGTCATGGGCTCTATGGGTGGAATGTGTGTGAGAAGAGTTTTTTAGTATTCATAACTGCTATTAGCTTGGGCGTGCCAGCAGGAAGCCTAGTTTACATGTCTGGATGGTATAACTCCATGTGTTCCTTGATTTATTCTCTTCCATTATGGTTTAAAGGATATTGAATACAGTTCCCTATGCTAGACAGTAGAACCTTGTTGTTTACCTGTTTTCTTTTTTTTTCCATTGGAGGATAATTGCTTTACAATGTTGTATTGGTTTCTGCCAAAAATAACGTGAATCAGCCAGAAGTATACATCTGTCCCCTCCCTCCTAAGCCTCCCTCCAATGACCCCCTCTCCTATCCCACCCCTCTAGGTTGTCAGAGCACCAGGTCTGAGCTCCATGAGTCATACAGTAACTTCCCACTAGCTATCTGTTTTAATATGGTAATGTATATGTTCCAAAGCTACTCACTCAGTTCATCCTACCCTCTCCTTCCTTTGCTGTGCCCACAAGTCTGTTCTCTGTCTGCGTCTCTATTCCTGCCCTGCAAATGGGTTCATCAGTACCATTTTCCTTGCTGTTGTCATTTAGTTGCTAAGTCGTGCCCGACTTTTTGTGACTCCATGGACTATAGCCTGCCAGGTTCATCTGTCCATGGAATTTCACAGTCAAGAAGGCTGGAATGGGGTGCTATTTCCATCTCCAGGGGATCCTCCTAACCCAGGGATTGAACCCACATCTCCTGCATTGGGAAGTGGATTCTTTATCACTGAGCCACCTGGGAAGCCCACCATTTTTCTAGATTCCATATGTACGTGTTAATGTATGATATTTGTTTTTCTCTTTCTGACTTACTTCACTCTGTGTGACAAGTTTTAGGTTCATCTGCCTCGCTAGAACTGACTCAAATGCTCCTTTTTATGGCTGAGTAATATTCCATTGTGTGTATGTACCACGACTTCCTTGTCTATTCATCTGTTGATGGACATCTAGGTTGGTCTTATGTCCTAGCTATTGTAAATAGTGCTGCAATGAACATTAGGGTCTTTTTCAATGATTGTTTTCTCAGTGCATATGCCCAGTAGTGGGACTGCTAGGGCATGTGGTAGTTTTATTCCTAGTTTTTTAAGGAATCTCCATACCACTCTCCATAATGGCTGTATGAATTTACATTCCCACCAACAGTGCAAGAGGGTTCCCTTTTCTTCACCCCTCTCCAGCATTTATTATTTGTAATTTTTTTGATGATGGCCATTCTGACCGGTATGAGTATAGTAGTTTGTATCTGTTAATCCCATTTCAGAACTTCAGGATTTCAGAATTTATGTAGTTATTTCCTTTAAAGGAAGCAAAGGAAGTATCCAGGGAAATGGGGATAATTGGAAGAATGAATAAAATTATGGAATGGGAAAGCATGGCTGCATAATATTAAGATCTTTTCTTTTTTTTCCCCCTCAACATTCAGACATTCCTTAAGCCCACAATTTTCACTTATAAATTGGTGGAAGACAATGTTTTTACATAATACAGTGAAGATTATCACTGTCCTAAGCACGTTGTATAGTAAGAAGGAAAATTCCAGCCAAAAGTGTAGATCTTTTCTCAAGATATGTGTACACACACACACACACACACACACACACTCATGTATGTGGGCTTCCCAGGTGGCACTAGTGGTACAGAACCCTCCTGCCAATGTGGGAGATGTAAAAGCTGTGGGTTTGATCCCTGGGCCAGGAAGATAACCTGAAGGAGGGCAT
>NW_024075896.1:0-1060 GCF_014754425.2 Oryx dammah
CGCACCTGGGATCTCCCAGCCAGGCCTTGCAGACACACGCACCTGGGCTGCCTGCTCCTCCCCTGAGGAGGCTCGCTTCCCAGCGTGCTGTGCACTCGGCTTCCATGCGGGGGCGCCACGCGCCTCCCTGAGTTCCTGGCCCCGGGGCTGCTTTCCTGAGCTGGGGCTGTGGGCGGGAGCTCAGAACCGTAGGGGCAGGCCCAAACCACTTCCACGCGTCTGTGTTGGGGAAGAGAGCCCTAGAGAATGTCGGCCTGTCAAGCGCTGGCAGGCAGGCAGGGACTCAGCTTCCATGTTGTGGAGCTGCCTCCCCCATCCAGGGGCCCTGGGAGCAGCCCTGTCCTCTCCGAGCTGCGCTGAGTCCGGGCGGCCAGGCACCAGCGGGAGAAGCCTTGCAGTTGGGCTTCCCTCACGTGTGAAACAGCGCTAAGTGCTGGAGCCCTTGGCAGGGTGAAAGCCACCGGCCCATAAACCCTCCCCAAGGGCGCCTGGGCCCTAGGTGCAAAGGCAAGGCAGGAGAGGAGCTGAGGCCAGGAAGGCGCCAGTGGCGTCTCCCAGCCTGGGGCAGCATGCTCCTTCCTAGGCAGGAACACTAGCAGCGAGGCAAGTCTGGGCTAGTCTTGCCCAGGGCAGAGCAGCCTCACACCAGGAACTCTGCCAGATCTGGCCAAGGAGCAGAGCTTGAGCTCTGCCGTTCTAGAGGCGCACTTGGGATCTCCCAGCCAGGCCTTGCAGACGCACGCATCTGGGCTGCCTGCTCCTCCCCTGAGGAGGCTTGATTACCAGCGTGCTGTGCACTCGGCTTCCATGCGGGGGCGACACGCGCCTCCCGGAGGTCTTGGCTCCGGGGCTGCTTCCTTGAGCTAGGCTGTGGGCGGAAGCTCAGAACCGCAGGGGAAGGCCCAAACCACTTTCACGCATTTGTGTTGGGGAAGAGAGCCCTTGAGAATCTCGGTCTCTCAAGCGCTATAAGGCGAGGAGAGACCCAGCCTGCACGTTGTGAGGCTGCCTCCCCCACAGAGGGGCCCTGGGAGCAGCCCGGTGCTCTCCGTGCTGCGCT
>NW_024075896.1:1070-2130 GCF_014754425.2 Oryx dammah
CGCACCTGGGATCTCCCAGCCAGGCCTTGCAGACACACGCACCTGGGCTGCCTGCTCCTCCCCTGAGGAGGCTCGCTTCCCAGCGTGCTGTGCACTCGGCTTCCATGCGGGGGCGCCACGCGCCTCCCTGAGTTCCTGGCCCCGGGGCTGCTTTCCTGAGCTGGGGCTGTGGGCGGGAGCTCAGAACCGTAGGGGCAGGCCCAAACCACTTCCACGCGTCTGTGTTGGGGAAGAGAGCCCTAGAGAATGTCGGCCTGTCAAGCGCTGGCAGGCAGGCAGGGACTCAGCTTCCATGTTGTGGAGCTGCCTCCCCCATCCAGGGGCCCTGGGAGCAGCCCTGTCCTCTCCGAGCTGCGCTGAGTCCGGGCGGCCAGGCACCAGCGGGAGAAGCCTTGCAGTTGGGCTTCCCTCACGTGTGAAACAGCGCTAAGTGCTGGAGCCCTTGGCAGGGTGAAAGCCACCGGCCCATAAACCCTCCCCAAGGGCGCCTGGGCCCTAGGTGCAAAGGCAAGGCAGGAGAGGAGCTGAGGCCAGGAAGGCGCCAGTGGCGTCTCCCAGCCTGGGGCAGCATGCTCCTTCCTAGGCAGGAACACTAGCAGCGAGGCAAGTCTGGGCTAGTCTTGCCCAGGGCAGAGCAGCCTCACACCAGGAACTCTGCCAGATCTGGCCAAGGAGCAGAGCTTGAGCTCTGCCGTTCTAGAGGCGCACTTGGGATCTCCCAGCCAGGCCTTGCAGACGCACGCATCTGGGCTGCCTGCTCCTCCCCTGAGGAGGCTTGATTACCAGCGTGCTGTGCACTCGGCTTCCATGCGGGGGCGACACGCGCCTCCCGGAGGTCTTGGCTCCGGGGCTGCTTCCTTGAGCTAGGCTGTGGGCGGAAGCTCAGAACCGCAGGGGAAGGCCCAAACCACTTTCACGCATTTGTGTTGGGGAAGAGAGCCCTTGAGAATCTCGGTCTCTCAAGCGCTATAAGGCGAGGAGAGACCCAGCCTGCACGTTGTGAGGCTGCCTCCCCCACAGAGGGGCCCTGGGAGCAGCCCGGTGCTCTCCGTGCTGCGCT
>NW_024075897.1:0-2129 GCF_014754425.2 Oryx dammah
GCTCGTGAGGAATGCGGACGTGCATATCTCCACTCGAGACTAGGACATACTCCCCTGTGGTGCCTCCAGAAGTACACCAAGACCCATGTCAACACTGGATAGTAATCCTCAGGTTCCGTCATAGACTCCACACGAGGACTTAGGCACCGTTACCGACTGCAGAGGATTCCCGACAGGCCGCTCGCAACTCGCATGGAGACTGGAACTTCCTGAGGTCACAAGAGAGGGTCCCAGAAGTCAACGCCGTAACTCGTGAAGGTCCCGCCACAACACGAGAAAATCCACGAGGTTCTCCCCTCCAGGTGAAATTAGGCCCGTTTCCGCTGAGGCGTCTCGAGGCAAATCACACCTTCCCTCTTGATCGTCGAAAGGGTCCTTCACACCATTTCTGCAACTCAAGAAGTTCCCCTACATACCGGCCACCACTCGAGAGGTACTCCGAGGGTCCCGCCCACATCAAGAGGAGCCCCGTTTCCTCCTCATAGCACTAGATGCGGGTTCCTTTCCCTGCTTCGTCGGGAAATGATTCCCGGATTTTCTGGCGCATCTCGGAGGAGGCGCTCTCCACAGGCAATTCGAGAGGAACTCCAGCGGTGGTACCACCATTCCCAATGTGCACAAAATGTCTCAATCCACTGCAGAAGAATCTGATTTCCCTGAACTGCGTCGACTTGCACACCGAGGAACGACTCACACCACAGTGGAACGTGTGACAGCCCTGTCGGAAACCCTCGTGGGAATGTCTCCATGGAATGCCGCAGATCCCTGTATCAAGGCGACGGGAAGCCTGCCGCGGCTGCTCCAGCTCGTGAGGAATGCGGACGTGCATATCCCCACTCGATACTAGGACAGACTCCCCTGTGGTTGCCTACGGAAGTACCCCAAGATCCATGTCAGCATTGGAGAGGAATCCTCAGGTTCCATCATAGACTCCAGACGAGGAGTAAGCCATGGCACGGAATTCAGAGGATTCCCGACAGGCTGCTCGCAACTTGCATGGAGACTGGCCTTTCCTGAGGCCACAAGGGAGGGTCCTAGAGGTCAACGTCGTCACTCGAGAAGGTCCCGCCACAACTCGGGAAAATCCACGAGTTTCTCCCCTCCAGGTGAAATGAGGCCCGTTTCCGCTGAGGCGTCTCGAGGCAAATCAAACCTTCCCTCTTGATCTTCGAAAGGGTCCTTCACACCCTTGCTGCAACTCAAGAAGTTCCCCTACATACCCGCCTCCACTCGAGAGGAACCCAGAGGGTCCCGCCCACATCAAGAGGAGCCCTGTTTCCTCTTATAGCTCTAGATGAGGGTTCCATTCCCTGCTTCGTTGGGAAAGGATTCCCGGCTTTCCTGGCGCATCTCGGAGGAGGCGCTCTCCACAGGAAATTCGAGAGGAACTCCAGCGGTGGTACCACCATTCCCAATGTGCACAAAATGTCTCAGTCCACTGTAGAAGAACCTGATTGCTCTGCACGGCGTCGACTTGCACACCGAGGATCGACTCACACCACAGTGGCACGTGTGACAGCCCTGTGGGAAACCCTCCTGGGAAAGCCTCTATATAATGCCACAGATCCCTGTATCCAGGCGACGGGATGCCGGCCAAGGCTGCTGCACCTCATGAGAAAAGCCGACCTTCATGTCCCCAATCGATACTAGGACAGACTCCCCTGTGGTGCCTCCAGAAGTACCCCAAGATCAATGTCAGCACTGGAGAGTAATCCTCAGGTTCCTTCATAGACTCCACATGAGGACTTAGGCATCGGTACCGACTGCTGAGGATTCCCGACAGGCCGCTCGCAACGTGCATGGAGACTGGCCTTTCCAGAGGCCACAAGGGAGGGTCCCAGAGGTCAACGTCGTAAAACGAGAAGGTCCCGCCACAACTCGAGAATTCAACGAGGTTCTCCCCTCCAGGTGAAATGAAGCCCGTTTCCACTGAGCGACTCGAGGCAAATCACACCTTCCCTCTTTATCTCCGAATTGGTCCTTCACTCCATTGCTGCAACTCAAGAAGTTCCCCTACATACCCGCCTCCCCTTGAGAGGAACCCCGAGGGTCCCGCCCACATCAAGGGGAGCCCCATTTCCTCTTATAGCTCTAGATGAGGGTTCCATACCCTGCTTCATCGGGAAAGG
>NW_024075898.1:0-551 GCF_014754425.2 Oryx dammah
CTTGTGGCCTCAGGAAAGGCCAATCTCCATGCCATTTGCGAGTGGCCTGTCGGCATTCCTCTGCAGTCGGTGCTGGGGCCTAAGACCTCATGTGGAGCCTATGACGGAACCTGAGGATACCCCTCCAGTGCTTACATGGATCTTGGGGTACTTCTGGAGGCTCCACCGGGGAGTCAGCCCTCGTCTCGTGTGGGGACATGCACGTCCGCTTTCCTCACAAGCTGAAGCAGTCGAGGCAGGCTTCCCGTCGCCTTGATACAGGGATCTGTGGCATTCTTTGGAGGCTTTCCTGCGAGGCTTTCCCACGAGGCTTTCCAGCAGGGCGGTCACACGTTCCACGGTGGTGTGAGTCGATCCTCGGCGTGCATGTCGAGGAAGTGCAGGGAAATCAGATTCTTCTGGTGTGGACTGAGACATTTTGTGCACATTGGGAAAGGTGGCACGACCCCTGGAGTTCCTCTCTACTTTCCTGTGGAGAGCGCCTCCTCCGAGATGTAACAGGAGAATCGGGAGTCCGTTCCCGACGAAGCAGGGAAAGGAACCCTCATCTC
>NW_024075898.1:651-2129 GCF_014754425.2 Oryx dammah
GAAGCAGTCGTGGCAGGCTTCCCGTCGCCTTGATACAGGGATCTGTGGCATTCTTTGGAGGCTTTTCCGAGAAGGGTTTCCCACGAGGCTTAACAGCAGGGTTGTCACAAGTTCCACGGTGGTGTGAGTCGATCCTCGGCGTGCATGTCGACGAAGTGCAGGGAAATCAGGTTCTTCTGGTGTGGACTGAGACATTTTGAGCACATTGGGAATGGTGGCATGACCCCTGGAGTTCTTCTCGACTTTCCTTTGGAGAGCGCCTCCTCCGAGATGTAACAGGAAAATCGGGAGTCCGTTCCCGACGAAGCAGGGAAAGGAACCCTCATCTCGAGCTATGAGGAGGAAACGGGGCTCCTCTTGATGTGGGCGTGACCCTAGGTGTTCCTCTCGAGTGGAGGCGGGTATGTCGGGGAACTTCTGGAGTTGTAGCAAGGGTGTGAAGAACCCTTTCGAAGTTCATGAGGGAAGCTCTGATTTGCATCGAGAGGGCTCTGCTGAAAAGAGCCTCATCACGCCTGGAGGGGAGAACCTCCTGGATTTTCTCGAGTTGCGGTGGGACCTTCTCGATTTACGATGTGGACCTCTTGGACCCTCCCTCTTGGCCTCAGGAAAGGCCAGTCTCCATGCCAGTTGCGTGGGGCCTCTCAGGATCCTCTCCAGTAAGTATCTGTGCCTAAGACCTCGTGTGGATCAAGACTGGAACCTAAGGATTCCTCTAAAGTGCTGACATGGATCTTGGGGTACCACTGGAGGATCCACAGGGGGGTCAGTCCTCGTCTCGGGTGGGGACATGCACGTCCGCTTTCTCACAAGCTGAAGTAGTCGTGGCAGGCTTCCTGTCGCCTTGATACAGGGATCTTTGGCATTCTTTGGAGGCTTTCCCGCGAGGCTCTCCGACAGGGCTGTCACACGTGCCACTGTGGTGTGAGTCGATCCTCGGCGTGCATGTCGAGGAAGTGCAGGGAAATCAGGTTCTTCTGGAGTGGACTGAGACATTTTGTGCACATTGGGAATGGTGGCACGACCCCTGGAGTTCCTCTCGACTTTCCTGTGGAGAGTGCCTCCTCCGAGGTGCCACAGGAAAGCCGGGAATCCTTTCCCGACGAAGCAGGGAAAGGAACCCTCATCTCGAGCTAAGAGGAGGAAACGGGGCTCCTCTTGATGTGGGCGGGACACTCGGTGTTCCTCTCGAGTGAAGGCGGGTATGTCGGAGAACTTCTTGAGTTGCAGCAAGGGTGTAAAGGAGCGTTTCGAAGTTCAAGAGGGAAGGGGTGATTTGTCTGGAGACGCCTCAGCGGAAAAGTGCCTCATCTCGCCTGGAGGGGAGAACCTCCTGGATTTTCTCGAGTTGCTGCGGGACCTTCTCGAGTGACGATGGGGATCTCTGGGACCCTCCCTTGTGGCCTCAGGAAAGGCCAATCTCCATGCGATTTGCGAGTGGCCTGTCAGGATTCCTCTGCAGTCGGTGCCGGGGCCTA
>NW_024075899.1:0-2126 GCF_014754425.2 Oryx dammah
GGCAGGAACACTAGCAGCGAGGCAAGTCTGTGCTAGTCTCTCCCAGGGCAGAGCAGCCTCACACCAGGGACTCTGCCAGATCGGGCCTCTGAGCAGAGCTGGAGCTCTGCCGTTTTAGAGGAGCACTTGGGATCTCCCATAGAGGCCTTGCAGACACACGCAGCTGGGCTGCCTGCTCCTCCCCTGATGAGGCTCGCTTCCCAGCGTGCAGTGCATTCGTCTTCCATAAGGGGGCGCCACGCGCCTCCCGGAGGTCTTTGCTCCAGGGCTGCTTCCCTGAGCTGGGGCTGTGGCCGGGAGCTCAGAACCGCAGGGGCAGGCCCAAACCACTTGCACGCGTCTGTGCTGGGGAGGGGAGCCCTAGGGAATCTCGGTCTCTCAAGCGCTAGAAGACGAGGAGGGACCCAGCCTCCACGTTTTCGGGCTGACTCCCCCACCCAGGGGCCCTGGGAGCAGCCCGGTGCTCTCTGTGCTGCGCTGAGTCCGGGAGTCCTAGCACCAGAGGGAGAAGCCTTGCAGTTGGGCTTCCCTCCCGTCTGACACAGCGCTAAGTGCTGGAGCCCTTGGCAGGTGAAAGCCACCGGCGCCTAAACCCTCCCTAAGGGCGCCTGGGCCCTAGGTGCAAAGGCAAGGCAGGAGAGGAGCTGAGGCCAGGAAGGCGCCAGTGGCGTCTCCCAACCAGGTGCAGCATGCTTCTTCCTGGGCAGCAACACTAGCAGCGAGGCAAGTCTGGGCTAGTCTCTCTCAGGGCAGAGCAGCCTCACACCAAGGACTCTGCCAGATCGAGCCTCTGAGCAAAGCTGGAGCTCTGCCGTTCTAGAGACGCACTTGGGATCTCCCATCGAGGCCTTGCAGATGCACGCAGCTGGGCTGCCTGCTCCTCCCCTGATGAGGCTCGCTTCCCAGCGTGCTGTGCATTCGTCTTCCAGGAGGGGGCGCCACGCGCCTCCCGGAGGTCTTGGCTCCGGGGCTGCTTCCCTGAGCTGGGGTTGTGGGAGGGAGCTCAGAAACGCAGGGGCAGGCCCAAACCACTTGCACGCGTCTGTGCTGGGGAGGAGAGCCCTTGGGAAACTTGGTCTCTGAAGCGCTAGAAGACGAGGCGGGACCCAGCCTCCACGTTTTCGGGCTTCCTCCCCCACCCAGGGGCCCTGGGAGCAGCCCAGTGCTCTCTGTGCTGCGCTGAGTCCGGGAGGCCTAGTACCAGCGGGAGAAGCCTTGCAGTTCGGCTTCCCTCCCGTCTGACACAGCGCTAAGTGCTGGAGCCCTTGGCAGGGTGAATTCCACCGGCGCCTAAACCGTCCCCAAGGGCGCCTCGGCCCTATGTGCAAAGGCAAGGCAGGAGAGGAGCTGAGGCCAGGAAGGCGCCAGTGGCGTCTCCCAGTCTGGGGCAGCATGCTCCTTTCTGTGCAGGAACACTAGCAGCGAGGCAAGACTTGACAAGTCTCTCCCAGGGCAGAGCAGCCTCTCACCAGGGACTCTGCCAGATCGGGCCTCTGAGCAGAGCTGGAGCTCTGCCCTTCTGGAGGCGCACCTAGGATCTCCAAGACAGGCCTTGCAGACACACGCAGCTGGGCTGCCTGCTCCTCCCCTGAGGAGGCTCGCTTCCAAGCGTGCTGTGCACTTGGCTTCCATGCGGGGGCGCCACACGCCTCCCGGAGGTCTTGGCTCCGGGGCTGATTCCCTGAGCTGGGGCTGTGGGTGGGAGCTCAGAACCGCAGGGGAAGGCCAAAATCACTTGCACGCATCTGTGCTGGGGAGGAGAGCCCTAGGGAAACTCGGTCTCTCAAGGGCTGGCAGGCGAGCAGAGACTCGGCCTCCGCGTTGTGGGGCTGCCTCCCCCACCCAGGGGCCCTGGGAGCAGCCCGGTGCTCTCCGTGCTGCGTTGAGTCCGGGCGGCCTAGCACCAGCGGGAAAAGCCTTGCAGTTGGGCTTCCCTCCCGTCTGACACAGTGCTAAGTGCTGGAGCCTTTTGCAGGGTGAAAGCCAGCGGTGCCTAAACCCTCCCCAAGGGCGCCTGGGCCCTAGTTGCAAAGACAAGGCAGGAGAGGAGCTGAGGCCAGGAATGCGCCAGTGGCGTCTCCCAGCCTGGGGCAGCATGCTCCTTCCTGGGCAGGAAC
The DNA here is from genome assembly GCF_014754425.2 of Oryx dammah. Classification (NCBI taxonomy): domain Eukaryota; kingdom Metazoa; phylum Chordata; class Mammalia; order Artiodactyla; family Bovidae; genus Oryx; species Oryx dammah. The sequence continues at coordinate 2,118 of NW_024075899.1, forward strand.
ACTAGCAGC
>NW_024075900.1:0-2126 GCF_014754425.2 Oryx dammah
TGGGAACTAAAATACTAAGTACTAGTCCCAAGGGGACCCAACTGGGAGATTGGAATTCAAGTACCAGGGTCCAAGGCCACATGATCCCTCACAGTGATGCTGAAGCTTATGATAGGGTTTACACTAACAAAAGTGCTTTCATATCCATTACCCCTTGACGCCCTCACCAACCCCTCTGTGGGAAGAATGGACAGCAGTCACGGCATAGACGAACATGAGAGAAGTTAAACGGTATGCACAAGTAACTATCCTCCAGTTAAAATAAATTAATTAAAATAAAAAATGTGTCCACAGTTGGACCTGGAGTCCCATCTCCCAATCCAGGTGCTATTAGCTCAGTGCATCCCACAGGCACCTGCTGGGCCACGCCTTTTTTCCACACCCCTCACAGCTTCATTTGCTACATGGAACCTGGGGAGTATCTGGGTTCTGCTCTTTTTCCAGAAGCTTCCTTGAGATTTCTGTTTCCCAAGGGACAGGTCCTGCCACTGGCCTCTTCTGAGCCGGTGGTCCTGGGTCCTCAGGGCCGGAGAGATGGGGCTAACTCCAGGGGCACACATAGCTGAATGGCAGAACGGACCTTTCAAAGCTCTATTTTTCTCCCTACTCCCGCTTCTCCCCTTTGGCTCCATTTGATGCTGAGACCCACCCAAACATATGAGGGCTTGAGACCCAATTTTCAGGCTCCCCTCTCTAGACAAGCATCATACACTCAGTGTCCATACATAATATGATTTTCTGCATTTCACTAACAGAGCTCTGTGGTTTTTCTTTCTTTTCATGCATTTTTAAGGTGGATAAAAATATTTTGTTTTCCTTTTTTGAAGAACATAAGGATTTTGAAGTGAGATTCACCTGGATCTTTTGTCATCGTTCCTCTGCTCAAAAATGCACACATTCTCAGAACAGTGGCTGAATCTGAGCTCTGTCAGGTGGGTCTCTGTTTCCCAAGTCCAGGGCCCCACTTCAAGACTCTCAAGACCTCAGCACTGTCCTCAGATCAGTCCTCATCCAAGATACTTTTTCATGGCTGGTGAAGCGGTACTCACGCACCTGTGTTGTAGTTGAGATTGAACTCAGTATCCAGCCCTCGCGCCCTAGTCACTGTGTTTGGGACATACCCTGGAGCCTTCAAACATACCTGGACAACTGATATCTGAGATCTTTGGAGAGAAATGTTCACTCTGCCCACTGCCCAGCCTGGGGCACCCAGAGGGTGATGTTTTATCCTTTCATGAGAATAGATGTCCTATTCTTTCCCTTCTCAGGAATCTCTCTAGATGATTCAGAAGAGTAGAAATAATAATAGAGAAGAAGGGAGGATCTTGTACTTGTGGTTCTCTGCCAAGGCTTCCTCACCTTCCTGATGTTTCCACATTTCCTAGGAGGAGGAAAGGACGGGTTATTCTCGAGGTAGGGAAGAAACAGGAAAAAGGACTCTAGTCCACACAGAAAGGCAAGAATGGTATCAATCACCCAGGAAGTGGAACACTGGAGTTCAGCCAAATATCAAACGTGCTTTTCAGAGAAAAGAGAGGATTCTCCATTGCCTGCATCATCACAATGCTGCCCTTCATCATCACAATGCTGCCCTTAGGGCACTGCAAACAGCGTATGTACTTGGGAACTAAAGTACTAAGCCCACATCTTAGAGCTGTGGTCTGGTCACATCTGACTCCTGAGGGTGAGGAGGGAGTAATAGAGGAGGAGGCTGGAACATGGCCCTTCCCAAGCCACTCAGCCCTGCAGCTCCATTCATCCCCCTTCTCTGAGCCTCCCATCCTGCCTTCTCATCCTGTTAGGCAGAGACACTCATACACTCAGTGTCCATACATAATATGATTTTCTGCATTTCACTAACAGAGCTCTGTGGTTTTTCTTTCTTTTCATGCATTTTTAAGGTGGATAAAAATATTTTGTTTTCCTTTTTTGAAGAACATAAGGATTTTGAAGTGAGATTCACCTGGATCTTTTGTCATTGTTCCTCTATGTGCAATTTTGTCATTGTTCCAAGTAGTGCCTTTCCACATTGCCTCTTGTTCTCTGGAAGATTGGGAACATTCATCGAGGTCCATGACACTCACTAGAGCAAGTTTCTGGGGAGGCCTGTCCTCCAGATTCCTCCT
>NW_024075901.1:0-2126 GCF_014754425.2 Oryx dammah
TTTTTTCTGGAACTCTCTTGCTTTTTCGATGATCCAGTGGATGTTGGCAATTTATTCTCTGGTTCCTCTGTCTTTTCTGAAACCATTTCGAACATCTGGAAGTTCACGGTTCATGGATTGTTGAAGCCTGGCTTGGAGAATTTTGAGCATTACTTTGCTAGCATGTAAGATGAGTGCAATTGTGCAGTAGTTTGAGCATTTTTTGGCATTGCCTTTCTGAGGGACTGGAATGAAAACGGACCTTTTGCAGTCCTGTGGCCACTGCTGAGTTTTCCAAATTTCCTGGCATATTGAGCTTGCTGCTGCTGCTGCTATGTTGCTTCAGTCGTGTCCGACTCTGTGCGACCCCATAGATGGCAGCCCACCAGACTCCCCCGTCCCATATTGAGCTTAGAGATTGGCTATATTGGTTTCCTCTGAACTCCAGCTGGGAAGAAAGCAGGAAATTAGAAATCAAAAAGGGTTAGCTGTCCTGCCAATTTAAACACAAAGTAGCAAATACAGAAGTGAAGAAAAAACAATTCTCATTCCCAGTAGTGATTCTAGTAACATGAAATGTATGTTCTTAGACGTTCGTATTCATCTTCTTTTTCAATAATGGGAAAAAATGGATTTTCATTATTACATGCATTTGGCTTTTTCCTCTATTTTTATATCCTTAGCCATGGACATTTTATGACCATATCATTTTTTCCAATGTGTCAATTTCATACATTAAACCTATCCATTTTTCACTTCCCTATAGTGAATTCATTATTTCTCTATTGTTTTATTTTTCTTGATGAAACATACTTGACTCATATGTTTGTTTTTGATGAGCCACAAATGATGTACAATGTAAAAAATAAGGTAAAGTACTTTTCTCATGTTCTTGATAGTATTTCAGATCTAACATGGTTTCCAAGTAGAATTATACCTTTTTTGAGTTGTATTACACATAAGACACTGAATCATTTTCATTGTTATATTTTAACTAAATGTAGAAACATTCCAGCATTGGGACTTCCAGTGATAACTTGTGAACTCCAAGAGGTATATTGTTTTCTAATGTGAAACATAATAACATCTAAAATCACACACAAACGTTCCTTTGTGTTGCTCTAGTTTTATGGTTTTCTGCATGGTTGCTGTTGTTTAGTCCATCATTCGTTTCTGACTCAGGGTCCTCTGGCAAGAGTCCTGGAGTGGGTTGTCATTTCCTTGCAGAGGGGATCTTCCCAACCTCGGGATGGAGCCCGCATCCCTGTCTCCTGCAGTGGCAGGCAGATTCTTTACCGCTAGTGCCGTCTCATCTGTTAAACTGGAAGTTCACATAGAGTTTCATTAATTTTACCTTAGAAAAGCATCAGGATTTAACACAGAAATGTTGTAGTCACAAATGGCAACCCACTCCAGTATTCTTGCCTGGAGAATCCCATGGACGGAGGAGCCTGGTAGGCCGCAGTCCATGGGGTCGAGAAGAGTCGGGCACGACTGAGCGACTTCACTTTCACTTCGCAAATTCTATTTAAATGTTCTAATTGTTGAAACATTTCTTTTGTATTTAGAATATTTCATTCTGTGTATCACAATTCAGATTGCATGCATGGAAAACAAAACAGAGAGGATTTTTTGGAATGAATATGCCAATCTCAGTAAATAAATTTTCCATTATAATAGCAATTTCAAAAATTCGAATTTTGAAAATCTTCAGCCATCATGTAAAACAGAATCTCTATAACATCTATTGTTTTCGTGACCTAAATTAACCACCTTTTTAGAGAACCAATTTGAGGCACCGCTAAACCAGACCCCCCTCAAAAAAAATACTTGTACATATACATATATGGTTGCATCAACATTCAAAAAAAATGAAGATCATGGCACACAGTCCCATCTCTTCATGGCAAGTAGATGGGGAAAAGTGACAACACTGTCAGATTTCATTTTCTTGGGGTCCAAACTTACTACAGATGGTGACTGCAGCCATAAATTAAAAGACTCTTTCTCCTTGGAAGAAATTATATGAGAAAACTAGACAGTGTGTTAAAAAGCAGAGATACCATGTTGCCAACAAACGTCAATGTAGTCAAAGTTATGGTTCCTCCAGTAGTCATGTATGGATGTGATTTGAACCATAAAGAAAG
>NW_024075902.1:0-2126 GCF_014754425.2 Oryx dammah
TTTTTTCTGGAACTCTCTTGCTTTTTCGATGATCCAGTGGATGTTGGCAATTTATTCTCTGGTTCCTCTGTCTTTTCTGAAACCATTTCGAACATCTGGAAGTTCACGGTTCATGGATTGTTGAAGCCTGGCTTGGAGAATTTTGAGCATTACTTTGCTAGCATGTAAGATGAGTGCAATTGTGCAGTAGTTTGAGCATTTTTTGGCATTGCCTTTCTGAGGGACTGGAATGAAAACGGACCTTTTGCAGTCCTGTGGCCACTGCTGAGTTTTCCAAATTTCCTGGCATATTGAGCTTGCTGCTGCTGCTGCTATGTTGCTTCAGTCGTGTCCGACTCTGTGCGACCCCATAGATGGCAGCCCACCAGACTCCCCCGTCCCATATTGAGCTTAGAGATTGGCTATATTGGTTTCCTCTGAACTCCAGCTGGGAAGAAAGCAGGAAATTAGAAATCAAAAAGGGTTAGCTGTCCTGCCAATTTAAACACAAAGTAGCAAATACAGAAGTGAAGAAAAAACAATTCTCATTCCCAGTAGTGATTCTAGTAACATGAAATGTATGTTCTTAGACGTTCGTATTCATCTTCTTTTTCAATAATGGGAAAAAATGGATTTTCATTATTACATGCATTTGGCTTTTTCCTCTATTTTTATATCCTTAGCCATGGACATTTTATGACCATATCATTTTTTCCAATGTGTCAATTTCATACATTAAACCTATCCATTTTTCACTTCCCTATAGTGAATTCATTATTTCTCTATTGTTTTATTTTTCTTGATGAAACATACTTGACTCATATGTTTGTTTTTGATGAGCCACAAATGATGTACAATGTAAAAAATAAGGTAAAGTACTTTTCTCATGTTCTTGATAGTATTTCAGATCTAACATGGTTTCCAAGTAGAATTATACCTTTTTTGAGTTGTATTACACATAAGACACTGAATCATTTTCATTGTTATATTTTAACTAAATGTAGAAACATTCCAGCATTGGGACTTCCAGTGATAACTTGTGAACTCCAAGAGGTATATTGTTTTCTAATGTGAAACATAATAACATCTAAAATCACACACAAACGTTCCTTTGTGTTGCTCTAGTTTTATGGTTTTCTGCATGGTTGCTGTTGTTTAGTCCATCATTCGTTTCTGACTCAGGGTCCTCTGGCAAGAGTCCTGGAGTGGGTTGTCATTTCCTTGCAGAGGGGATCTTCCCAACCTCGGGATGGAGCCCGCATCCCTGTCTCCTGCAGTGGCAGGCAGATTCTTTACCGCTAGTGCCGTCTCATCTGTTAAACTGGAAGTTCACATAGAGTTTCATTAATTTTACCTTAGAAAAGCATCAGGATTTAACACAGAAATGTTGTAGTCACAAATGGCAACCCACTCCAGTATTCTTGCCTGGAGAATCCCATGGACGGAGGAGCCTGGTAGGCCGCAGTCCATGGGGTCGAGAAGAGTCGGGCACGACTGAGCGACTTCACTTTCACTTCGCAAATTCTATTTAAATGTTCTAATTGTTGAAACATTTCTTTTGTATTTAGAATATTTCATTCTGTGTATCACAATTCAGATTGCATGCATGGAAAACAAAACAGAGAGGATTTTTTGGAATGAATATGCCAATCTCAGTAAATAAATTTTCCATTATAATAGCAATTTCAAAAATTCGAATTTTGAAAATCTTCAGCCATCATGTAAAACAGAATCTCTATAACATCTATTGTTTTCGTGACCTAAATTAACCACCTTTTTAGAGAACCAATTTGAGGCACCGCTAAACCAGACCCCCCTCAAAAAAAATACTTGTACATATACATATATGGTTGCATCAACATTCAAAAAAAATGAAGATCATGGCACACAGTCCCATCTCTTCATGGCAAGTAGATGGGGAAAAGTGACAACACTGTCAGATTTCATTTTCTTGGGGTCCAAACTTACTACAGATGGTGACTGCAGCCATAAATTAAAAGACTCTTTCTCCTTGGAAGAAATTATATGAGAAACCTAGACACTGTGTTAAAAAGCAGAGATACCATGTTGCCAACAAAAGTCAATGTAGTCAAAGTTATGGTTCCTCCAGTAGTCATGTATGGATGTGATTTGAACCATAAAGAAAG
>NW_024075903.1:0-2126 GCF_014754425.2 Oryx dammah
TTTCAAGGAACAAGCATCTTTTAATTGTATGCCTTCAGTCACCATATGCAGTGATTTTGGAGCCCAAGAAAATAAAGTCTGTCATATTTCCACTATTCCCCAAACAATTTGACATAAAGTGATGGGACCAGATGCCATGATCTTAGTTTTTTTGAATGTTGAGTTTTAAGCCAGCTTTATCACTCTCCTCTTTCACTTTCATCAAGAGGCTCTTTAGTTCCTATTTGTTTTCTGCCATAAGAGTGGTGTCATCTGCATATCTAAGGTTATTGATATTTCTCCTGGCAATCTTAATTCCAGTTTTTGCCTCATCCAGCCCAACATTTTTCATGATGTACTCTGAATATAAATTAAATAAGCAAGGTGACAATAAACATCCTTGATGTACTCCTTTCCCAATTACCAGTCCGCTGTTCTATGTCTGGTTCTAACTTTCTACTTGACCTGCGTACAGGCTTCACAGGAGGCAGCTAACGTGGTCTGGCATTTCTCTCTCTTGAGGAATTTTCCACAGATTTCTGTGATCCACATAGTCAAAGACTTTAGTGTAGCTAGTATAGCAGTAGTATATGTTTTTCTGAAATTCCCTTGTTTTGTATATGATCCAATAGATGAACTGGCAATTTGATATCTGGTTCCTCTGCCTTTTAATATCCAGCTTAAATATCTGTAAGTTCACATACTATTGAATTCTCACTTAGAGGATTTTGAGCACTACTTTGCTAGCATGCGAGATAAGGGCAATTGTGCAGTAGTTTGAACATTCTTTGGCATTGCCTTTCTTTAGGATTGAAATGAAAGCTGACTTTTTCCAGTCTTGTGACCATTGCTAAATTTTCCAAATTTGCTAGCATATAGAGAGGAGAACTTTCACATCATCATCTTTTAGGATTTGAAATAACTTAGCTGGAATACCATCACCTCTGCTAATTTTTTCCATCACCTCCACAACACTGTAACAAGAATATATGTTCTGTGTTGTGTGCTCTGCTAAGTCACTTCAGTCATTTCTGGCTCTGTGATCCTATGAGCTGTAGCTTGCCAGCATCCTCTGCCCATGGAATTCTCCAGACAAGAATAATGGAATGGGTTACCATTTTCTCCTCCAGGGGATCTTCCCAACCCAGGGATCGAAACTGTGTCTCCTTCATTGCAGATGAATTCTTTATTACTGAGCCACCAGGGGAACCCTAGCAAGAATATATAATAATGATTAATCCAGTTATTTCTCAAAGGGATTTATAGCTGTTGAACAGTTTAGCAATAGCCTAGAAAAGAGGAATACTCAAAGACTACACAAACTTTAAGATGAAGTAAGCGGCTTGATGTTGGGTACCTGGAAAAGTGAATTGTCATTTTAGCCATCCTCCCCATTAAGATATGCAGAAGTCATTGCCAAAGGCATTCAGACCATATAATAAATAAAGCCCTAGAACAGGCATGGCTCACAGGGGATAACAGGTCTACAGAATTTCTTGATGGTGATTTCCTTGGTATCCAAATGCATAATCCTTGCTGGTTTGTATCCATGTTCATATACAGAATTCCCACATTGTGGCCTTAATCTGTAAGGTAAATAATTCTAGGGAAAAGGCAAAGTGAAAGTCTCAGAAATGAACCTTCCTCCCATGAAGATAGTAAATCCAGAGCAATAAAGGGACTGAAGCCACTTTTTAGGCTTAATGAATGCTAAAATTGTGGCCTTATTATTTTTCCACTCATTGAATAATCTGGCACCTACAAAAGTCAGATATATCCTTCAGTTTAGTTCAGTTCAGTTGCTCAGTAGTGTCCAACTCTTTGCGACCCCATGAATTGCAGCACTCCAGGCCTCTCTGTCCATCACAATCTCCCTTAGTTCACTCAAACTCACTTCCATCGAGTCGGTGATGCCATCCAGCCATCTCATCCTCTGTCATCTCCTTCTCCTCCTGCCCCCAATCCCTCCCAGCATCCGAGTCTTTTCCAATGAGTCAACTCTTCGCATGAGGTGGCCAAAGTACTGGAGTTTCATCTTCAGCATCATTCCCTCCAAAGCACACCCAGGGCTGATCTCCTTTAGAATGGACAGGTTGAATCTCCTTGCAGTCCAAGGAAATCTCAGAGTCTTCTCCAACATGGCAGTT
>NW_024075904.1:0-2126 GCF_014754425.2 Oryx dammah
TTTCAAGGAACAAGCATCTTTTAATTGTATGCCTTCAGTCACCATATGCAGTGATTTTGGAGCCCAAGAAAATAAAGTCTGTCATATTTCCACTATTCCCCAAACAATTTGACATAAAGTGATGGGACCAGATGCCATGATCTTAGTTTTTTTGAATGTTGAGTTTTAAGCCAGCTTTATCACTCTCCTCTTTCACTTTCATCAAGAGGCTCTTTAGTTCCTATTTGTTTTCTGCCATAAGAGTGGTGTCATCTGCATATCTAAGGTTATTGATATTTCTCCTGGCAATCTTAATTCCAGTTTTTGCCTCATCCAGCCCAACATTTTTCATGATGTACTCTGAATATAAATTAAATAAGCAAGGTGACAATAAACATCCTTGATGTACTCCTTTCCCAATTACCAGTCCGCTGTTCTATGTCTGGTTCTAACTTTCTACTTGACCTGCATACAGGCTTCACAGGAGGCAGCTAACGTGGTCTGGCATTTCTCTCTCTTGAGGAATTTTCCACAGATTTCTGTGATCCACATAGTCAAAGACTTTAGTGTAGCTAGTATAGCAGTAGTATATGTTTTTCTGAAATTCCCTTGTTTTGTATATGATCCAATAGATGAACTGGCAATTTGATATCTGGTTCCTCTGCCTTTTAATATCCAGCTTAAATATCTGTAAGTTCACATACTATTGAATTCTCACTTAGAGGATTTTGAGCACTACTTTGCTAGCATGCGAGATAAGGGCAATTGTGCAGTAGTTTGAACATTCTTTGGCATTGCCTTTCTTTAGGATTGAAATGAAAGCTGACTTTTTCCAGTCTTGTGACCATTGCTAAATTTTCCAAATTTGCTAGCATATAGAGAGGAGAACTTTCACATCATCATCTTTTAGGATTTGAAATAACTTAGCTGGAATACCATCACCTCTGCTAATTTTTTCCATCACCTCCACAACACTGTAACAAGAATATATGTTCTGTGTTGTGTGCTCTGCTAAGTCACTTCAGTCATTTCTGGCTCTGTGATCCTATGAGCTGTAGCTTGCCAGCATCCTCTGCCCATGGAATTCTCCAGACAAGAATAATGGAATGGGTTACCATTTTCTCCTCCAGGGGATCTTCCCAACCCAGGGATCGAAACTGTGTCTCCTTCATTGCAGATGAATTCTTTATTACTGAGCCACCAGGGGAACCCTAGCAAGAATATATAATAATGATTAATCCAGTTATTTCTCAAAGGGATTTATAGCTGTTGAACAGTTTAGCAATAGCCTAGAAAAGAGGAATACTCAAAGACTACACAAACTTTAAGATGAAGTAAGCGGCTTGATGTTGGGTACCTGGAAAAGTGAATTGTCATTTTAGCCATCCTCCCCATTAAGATATGCAGAAGTCATTGCCAAAGGCATTCAGACCATATAATAAATAAAGCCCTAGAACAGGCATGGCTCACAGGGGATAACAGGTCTACAGAATTTCTTGATGGTGATTTCCTTGGTATCCAAATGCATAATCCTTGCTGGTTTGTATCCATGTTCATATACAGAATTCCCACATTGTGGCCTTAATCTGTAAGGTAAATAATTCTAGGGAAAAGGCAAAGTGAAAGTCTCAGAAATGAACCTTCCTCCCATGAAGATAGTAAATCCAGAGCAATAAAGGGACTGAAGCCACTTTTTAGGCTTAATGAATGCTAAAATTGTGGCCTTATTATTTTTCCACTCATTGAATAATCTGGCACCTACAAAAGTCAGATATACCCTTCAGTTTAGTTCAGTTCAGTTGCTCAGTAGTGTCCAACTCTTTGCGACCCCATGAATTGCAGCACTCCAGGCCTCTCTGTCCATCACAATCTCCCTTAGTTCACTCAAACTCACTTCCATCGAGTCGGTGATGCCATCCAGCCATCTCATCCTCTGTCATCTCCTTCTCCTCCTGCCCCCAATCCCTCCCAGCATCCGAGTCTTTTCCAATGAGTCAACTCTTCGCATGAGGTGGCCAAAGTACTGGAGTTTCACCTTCAGCATCATTCCATCCAAAGCACACCCAGGGCTGATCTCCTTTAGAATGGACAGGTTGAATCTCCTTGCAGTCCAAGGAAATCTCAGAGTCTTCTCCAACATGGCAGTT
>NW_024075905.1:0-2126 GCF_014754425.2 Oryx dammah
GGCTGCTGAGGGAATTGCCATTATTCCTTGGGCCCAACTCTTTTTTTTAACTCCTATTTGGGAATTTACTAGAAAGAATATACCAGTTTTTCTTGGAAGCCAAGAAAAGTGGCCTTTGAGAGCTGTCCTAATGATTGTCACAGAGTTCTTTTTCTTCAACTCATCTTATCCTAAAAGCATGACTTTGAGGTTTCTCCTAAATCATTAGGGGTTTCACTTAACTATAATTTCAACATTTTATACACACACACACACACATATATATATATATACGGGCTTCCCTGGTGGCTCACACAGTAACATATCTGCCTGCAATGCGGGAGACCCAGGTTCGATCCCTGGGTCGGGAAGATCCCCTGGAGAAAAGAATGGCTACCCACTCCAGTATTCTTGCCTGGGAAATCCCGTGGACAGAGGAGCCTGGTAGGCTACAGTCCATGGGGTTGCAAAGAGTCAGATAGGACTGAGCGACTAACACTTCATGCTTCATACTATATATATATATCATTTATTTAGGCTGCACCAGGTCTTAGTTGCAGCATGCAAACTCTTAGGAGTAGCATGTAGGGGTAGTTCCTTGACCAAGGATTGAACCCAGACCCCCTGCATTAGGAGCATGGAGTTTAGCCCCTGGGCCTCCAGGGAAGGCCTCCAGATTATTATCACACTGTTTTTTGATAATCTAATATATTACTATTATATTGTATATGTCAGCAGCACATCTCACAATTGGTCATTTCCATCCCCATGGGCTGCTGGCATTGGTAGGTTGTTTCTGATTTCCTTGACTGCACTTTGATAAAGTCTTATTATTAAAAATAAACATTGACGAGATCAGCTTTGATAGAGAATTCTGTTCTTGGGATATCATGTCATACATGAGCCAGCATGAGACCCTGAGATCTTGAGTGAGACTGTGGTGATGGAAAGCAAGGTTAAAGCCTTCTTTTGTGTATATTCATCCTCTGCTCTCATGCATATCAGTATCTCTCCCCAAACCTGGGTAGAGTTCTGTATTTCTTTCTCACACCTTGAGGATACTGCTAAAGAAATTTTTGCCACATGATTTGACTGAATAAGCCATCCATTGAAAACATGGTGATTAGTTTTGGATAACAGTTTCCTAAAACATTGTCCTAATTGCTAAAAGTGCAGCCTTTGTCCATCTGTCTGTCTGGTAGTTTTATTCAAGAAGGCCAATAATCAGCATAAGCCACACTTTCATTCACGGTCACTAACCTCCTGTTTCACAGCTAAGCCAAGGTAGGCACTCAGTGGTGTTAACGCCAAGTCAGAATTCTCACTCCACAGTCATACCGCATGACTCAAACATGTACAGTTAGCTAACTTGGAACTTGATAATTCGGTAGAATATAATCAAGAAGCAGAGCGTAAAGAAAAATTGTTGTGGGGAGCCTTTCACAAAACTTTAAAAATAATTTGTTCTGATATACATTAACTCTTGCATTTTTCCTGGATCTGATTTAGTTCTACTTTGCACACAATTCTAGTAAGCTAGAATTCTCTTTTTTTTATTGGAATATAAGTGCTTTACAATGTTTTGTTGGTTTCTGCTGTACAACGTTGTGAATCAGCCATTGTTGTTCAGTCACTCAGTTGTATCTGACTCTTTGTGACCCCATGGACTACAGCACGCCAGGCCTCCCTGTCCATCAGCAACTCCTAGAGCTTGCTCAAACTCATGTCCATTGAGAAGGTGATGCCACCCAACCATCTCATCCTCTGTTGTCCCCTTCTTCTCCTGCCCTCAATCTTTCCCAGCATCAGGGTCTTTTCCAATGAGCCAGCTCTTCACATGAGGTAGCCAAAGTATTGGAGTTTCAGCTTCAGCATCCAATGAATATTCAGGACTGATTTCCTTTAGGATGGACTGGTTGGATCTCCTTGCAGTCCAAGGGACTCTCTAGAGTTTTCTCCGGCACCACAGTTCAAAAGCATCAATTCCTCAGTGCTCAGCCTCCTTTATGGTCAAGCTCTCCCTTCCATACATGACCACTGGATCAGCCATGTATATCCATATATCCCTCCCTCTTGGATCTCCCTCCACCTTCCTGTCCCGCCCCTCTATGTCCTCCCAGAGCACCAAGATGAGCTCCCTGTTTACA
>NW_024075906.1:0-2125 GCF_014754425.2 Oryx dammah
TTCCAGAATGTAACCAAGCTCTCCAACCATCACTCTGAGATAAGCAAACTTAATTTCAACCAATTGTTGTTGGATTTTAACCACTGGCCTAAAGTGTACTTTTTCTAGGAAGAAATGATTTTGTCTGCAGCATGAAGTGATTTAAAAGTACTGAGTGTTAAATGTGAGCTTCTAATGAAATTTGGGCTGAAAGGATGACTAGAAGACTATGAAAATCTCTCCTGTAACCTAGTCTCTGTGGACCTGGATCCCTCCTCTCCGGTGAGACGCTTTGGGGACCAATCGCGATACATTGCACCTGCCACGGAGCCATGGAGCTTGACAGTGGAGGTGCCACTTCCCAGACACAGAGCAGAGCGCAGCTCTGACAAAGGCCTTCTTTGTATGTAAATCATCTTTTTACCTCTGTTTGAAAACAGGTTTAAAGAATGGCCCTAGGCGTACAGTTTTAGATTCTGATGACTCAGCCCTTCTGGGTTGTATAAGTATCCAATGTAACTTTTACTCTTTCAGCAGCACATTAAAAAAGCCAGCAAGAGATGCGATCAGGTCACGGTGCGATATTTATTATGCAGCTGGTATCTCGGGAGACAGAGACAGCATGTCTCTTTACATGTGGGTTCCACCTTTAAGTTATTTGTACAATTCATTGCTATTGTTCTATTTTCCTGTTAATCTGTTGTGAACTTCTCGAATATGTGACAAAGTATGTACAGTCTACTTTTAAACTATGTTTATCACATGATTTTTATTCCTTTCTTGCAATAAAGTACTGAAGCAAAATTTCCCAGGGCCAATAAAGACTGCGGAGGGTAAGCTGTACTCTCACTGAGAACAGACCAGAGCTGGTAATGGGAGCCCGAGTCATCACACGGACATTGTGTTAAGAGAAACGGACGGATACAATACAAAGTCCACAAGGCAGAAACGTAGGTGTCCCTAAAGGATGAACGATGGTGTGTTCATGCTCTTGGCTCTGGAGACAAGAGGCTCCATCACTTCAGCATCTGCGGGGACAGGGCCCCTCTGCTGCTGAGGCGCGGGCAGCGGGCCAAGGGTGGGAACAAAGTGCAGGTGTCGAGGCTCACCGTCCCTCCCAGGGCGGGGGAGCCGAGGGCAACCCTGACGCAGACCCGAATGATGCACTAGGGAGTGTGCGTGTGCACACTTGTGTGTGGGAGCTTTTCATGTTATGTTAGTCAACAGTCTATTATTCACATATCCATAGAAACAAGAATGTAGCAAGGGGAGGTGGGAGGGAGATTCAAGAGGGACGGGACATATGGACACCTACGAGTAATTCATTTTGATGTATGGCAGAAATCAAGCAATATTGCACAAAATTCTCTTTAAGTTAAAAAGAACATAGCAAGGTGGTCATGAAAGTATGAAAAAAAGATTTCTCATAGAGATTTATCCTCAACTCCATGCACATCTGGGAGCAGGCTGTCCACCATCATCAGACCTTCCCCCAGCATCAGGCCCTCCTCCAGCATCAGCCCCTAGTCCAGCATCATATGTGGCCCCAGCATCAGGCCCGAGGCCAGAATCAGACCTTCCCCAGCATCAGGCCTTTCCCAAGCATCAGGCCCTCCTCCAGCATCAGACACCTCCTCAGCATCAGGCCGTAGTCCAGCATCAGACCATAGTCCAGCATCAGACCCTAGGCCAGCATCTGGCTCTAGTCCACCATCACATCCTAGTCCAGCATCAGGCCCTCCCCCACCCTCCGACCCTTCCCCAGTATCAGGCCCCCCAACCTCCAGTATGAGGTGTGGCAGCCCCATTGTCTGACGCTCCTGAGCACACTCAGGCAGCCCCAGAGCAGCAGGACAATCGCTCTTGCAGGAGGTGCATCTTTAGGAATCACCTGCAGAGCAGCAGCTGGGGTTTGTCCAGGCCAAGGAGAGGCACAAAGAGGCACTTGTGCAGGAGGCAGTGGAGGCTGGGGGCACGTTCCCCAGCTCTGCTTCCTCCCCATGCGGGCCCTGCTCTCCTGCTCCCAAGGCACTGTCCTTCCAGATTCAAGGTCTCCTTGACATCTCAAGCCTAAGTCCTGAGTTGCATCCCAGTCCAGGGTGGCAGAGGGCTGGGAACACCCAAGCTCAAGGGCTGAAAGGATCCC
>NW_024075907.1:0-2125 GCF_014754425.2 Oryx dammah
CCAGCTGTAATTATAACTTATTTGGGGTTGAACTGATTTATGATGTATGGGCCTTAGTGTGCAGTAGATTCAGGCCCTAGTGTAGAAGCAGGCCTTAGCCTTGACTAGAGTCAGGCCTAATTGAGAACCAAACTCAGGCCTAAGTGTGGACTAGAGTCAGGCTGTGGTGTGGAATAGTACGAGGCCTCAGTGAGAACCACAGTCAGGCCTGAGAGTGGGCCACTGTCAGCCCTAAGTGTGAACTAGAGTCAGACTTAATGTGGACCAGTCAGCCCTTAAAGTGGAGAGTCAGGTCTTAAGTGGTTTAGAGTCAGGCCTGAGAGTGGACCACAACCATACCTTAGTGTGGACCCAAGTCTGGCCTGAGTGGTTACAAGAGTCAGGCTTGGTGTAGACCAGAGTGAGGCCTAAGTGAGAAATAGTCATGCATCAGGAAGACTCAGTTCCACACTCAGGCCTGATTCTGGTGCACACTAAGGTGTAACTCTGGTGTACACTCAGGCCTAATGCTAGTCACACTCAGGCCTGACTCTGGTGCACACTCAGGTGTGACTCTGGTATACACTCAGGTGTGACTCTGGAAACACTCAGGCCTAACTCTGGTGCACACTCAGGCCTGACTCTGGAAACACTCACAGTGACTCTGGTGCACACTCAGGCCTGACGCTAGTCACACTCAGGCCTGACTCTGGTGCACACTCAGGTGTGACCCTGGTACACACTCAGCCCTGACTCTGGAAACACTCAGGCCTGACTCTGGTGCACACTCAGCCCTGACTCTGGAAACACTCAGCCCTGACTCTGGAGACACTCAGGCCTGACTGTAGTGCACACTCAGGCCTGATGCTAGTCACACTCAGGCTTGACTCTGGTGCACACTCAGCCCTGACTGGTCCACACTCAGGCCTGACCCTGGTGGACACTCAGGCCTTCCTCTGGTGCACTCAGGCCTGACTCTGGTGGACACTCAGCCCTGACTCTGGTGCACACTCAGCCACAACTGGTCCACACTCAGGAGGCCCGACCCTGGTGGATACTCAGGCCCACTCTGGTCCACACCCATGCCTGACCCTGGTGGACACTAAGGCCTACTCTGGTCCACAGTCAGGCCTGACCCTCGTGGACACTCAGGCCTGACACTGGTGGACACTCAGGTCTGACTCGATCAACACTCAGGCCTGACTCTGGTACACACTCAGCCCTAACTCTGGTGCACACTCAGGCCTGACTCTGGTGGACACTCAGCCCTGACTCTGGTGCACACTCAGCCACGACTGGTCCACACTCAGAAGGCCTGACCCTGCTGGATACTCAGGCCTACTCTGGTCCATACTCAGGCCTGACCCTGGTGGACACTCTGGCCTAACTCTGGTGGACACTCAGCCCTGACTCTGGTGCACACTTAGGCGTGACTCTGGTGGACACTCAGGCCTGCTCTGGTCCACGCTCAAGCCTGATCCTGGCGGACACTCAGGCCTGACCCTGGTGGACACTCAGGCCTGACCCTGGTGGACACTCAGATCTGACTCTGGTCCACACTCAGGCCTGACTCTGGTCACACTCAGGCCTGACTCCAGTGCACACTCAATCCTGACTTTGGACCAGGCTAAGGCCTTACTCTGGTCCACAATCAGGACTGACTCTGGTTCATGCTCAGGCAGACTCTGGTCCACATAAGGCCTGACTCTGGTACTTACTTACTCTGACTCAGGTCCATCCTGAGACCTGATTCTGGTGCATGCTAAGCCCTGACTCTGGTCCTCATTTTGGCCTGACCCTGGTCCACTCCTATGCCTGTCTGTCGTACTCACTTAGCACAGACTCTAGTCCACACTAAGGCCTGACTCTGGACCACACTAAAGGCTTAGTCCTGTCCACACTAAGGACTGACTGTGGTACTCATTTAGACCTGACTGTGATACTCACTTCAGCCTGACCCTGGTCCACTCCTATGCCTGTCTGTCGTACTCACTTAGGCCTAACTCTGGTCCACTGTAAGGCCTGACTTGGTCCACACTGAGGCCTGACTGTAGTCCTCACTAAGGCCTGACTCTGGTCGTCATTACGACTGACTCTGGTCCACACTCAGGCCTGACTCTATTACACAGTAAGGCCAGACTCTGGT
>NW_024075908.1:0-2125 GCF_014754425.2 Oryx dammah
CATTCCAATTCCAAAGAAAGGCAATGCCAAAGAATGCTCAAACTACCGCACAATTGCACTCATCTCACACGCTAGTAAAGTAATGCTCAAAATTCTCCAACTCCCTGATGTTCAAGCTGGAAAAGGCAGAGGAACCAGAGATCAAGTTGCCAACATCTGCTGGATCATGGAAAAAGCAAGAGAGTTCCAAGAAAACATCTATTTCTGCTTTATTGACTATGACTATGCCAAAGCCTTTGACTGTGTGGATCACAATAAACTGTGGAAAATTCTGAAAGATATGGGAATACCAGACCACCTAACCTGCCTCTTGAGAAATCTGTATCCAGTTCAGGAAGCAACAGTTAGAACTGGACATGGAACAACGGACTGGTTCCAAATAGGAAAAGGAGTACATCAAGGCTGTATATTGTCACCCTGCTTATTTAACTTCTATGCAGAGTACAACATGAGAAACGCTGGACTGGAAGAAACACAAGCTGGAATCAAGATTGCCAGGAGAAATATCAATCACCTCAGATATGCAGATGACACCACCCTTATGGCAGAAAGTGAAGAGGAGCTAAAAAGCCTGTTGATAAAAGTGAAAGAGGAGAGCGAAAAAGTTGGCTTAAAGGTGAACATTCAGAAAACGAAGATCATGGCATCCGGTTCCATCACTTCATGGAAGATAGATGGGGAAACAGTGGAAACAGTGTCAGACTTTATTTTGGGGGGCTCCAAAATCACTGCAGATGGTGACTGCAGCCATGAAATTAAAAGATGCTTACCCCTTGGGAGAAAAGTTATAACCAACCTAGATAGTATATTCAAAAGCAGAGACATTACTTTGCCGACTAAGGTCCGTCTAGTCAAGGCTATGGTTTTTCCTGTGGTCATGTATGGATGTGAGAGTTGGACTGTGAAGAAGGCTGAGTGGTGAAGAATTGATGCTTTTGAACTGTGGTGTTGGAGAAGACTCTTGAGAGTCCCTTGGACTGCAAGGAGATCCAACCAGTCCATTCTGAAGGAGATCAACCCTGGGATTTCTTAGAAGGAATGATGCTAAAGCTGAAGCTCCTGTACTTTGGCCATCTCATGCGAAGAGTTGACTCATTGCAAAAGACTCTGATGCTGGGAGGGATTAGGGCCAGGAGGAGAAGGGGACGACAGAGGATGAGATGGCTGGATGGCATCATGGACTTGATGGACGTGAGTCAGAGTGAACTCTGGGAGTTGGTGATGGATAGGGAGGCCTGGCGTGCTGCGATTCATGGAGTCACAAAGAGTCAGACAATACTGAGTGACTGAACTAAACTGAACTGATGCAAAGAGCTGCTGACTCATTTGAGAACACCCTGATCCTGGGAAAGACTGAGGGCAGGAGGAGAAAGGGACAACAGAGGATGAAATGGTTGGATGGCATCACTGACTCAATGGACATGGGTTTGGATGGACTCTGGAGTTGCTGATTAACAGGGAGGCCTGGTGTGCTGCAGTTCATGGGGTCGCAAAGAGTTGGATAACTGAGCAACTGAACTGAACTACGTTTGTCATAGTTTTTCTTCCAAGGAACAATCGTCATTTAACTTCATGGCTCCAGTCATCATCCACAGTGATTTTGGAGCCCAAGGTAATATAGCTTCTCATTGTTTCCATTTTTTCCCCCATCAATTTGCCAGGATGTGATGGGGCTGAATGCCATGATCTTAGTTTTTTGAATGTTGTGTTTTAAGCTAGTTTTGCAGTCTCCTGTTTCATCCTCATGAAGAGGATCTCTAGTTCCTCTTTGCTTTCTGTCATTAGGCCGGTGTCATTTGCTTATTTGAGGTTATTGTTATTTTTTCTGGCAATCTTGATTCCAGCTTGTGCTTCATCAAGCTCAGCATTTCCCATGATGTACTCTGCATAGTAATTCAATAAGCAAGGTGAAAGTATACAACCTGATGTACATCTTTCCCAATGTGGAACCAGTTTGTTGTTCCCTGTCCAGTTCTAACTGTTCCTTCTTGAACTGCATACAGGTTCTCAAGAGACAGGTAAGGCAGTCTGGTATTCCCACCTCTTTTAAAAATTTTCTACAATTTGGTGCTATACAAGGTCAAAGGCTTTATCATAGTCAATAAAGCAGAAGTAGATGTTTTTT
>NW_024075909.1:0-2124 GCF_014754425.2 Oryx dammah
GGGCCCCTGGGTGGGGGAGGATGCCCCACAACGCGGAGGCTGAGACCCTGCTCGCCTGCCAGTGCTTGACAGACCGAGTGTCCCTAGGGCCCTCCTCCCCAGCACAGATGCGTGCAAGTGTTTGGGGACTGCCCCTGCGGTCCTGAGCTCCCGCCCACAGCCCCAGGTCAGGGAAGCAGCTCTGGAGCCAAGAACTCCGGTTGGCGTTTGGCGCTCCAGCACGGAAGCCGAGTGCACAGCACGCTGGAAAGCGAGCCTCCTCGGGGAAGAGCAGGCAGCCCAGGTGTGTGCGTCTGCAAGGTCTGGCTGGGAAATCCCAAGTGCGCCCCCAGAACGGCAGAGCTCCAGCTCTGCTCAGAGGCCCGATCTGGCAGAGTCCCTGGGGTGAGACTGCTCTGCCCTGGGTGACACTTGCCCAGACTTGTCTTGCTGCTAGTGTTCCTGCCCAGGAAGTAGCATGCTGCCTAAGGCTGGGAGACACCACTGGTGCCTTCCTGGCCTCAGTTCCTCTCCAGCCTTGCCTTTGCATCTATGGACCAGAGCCCACGGGGAGGCTTTAGGGGCCGGTGGCTTTCACCCTGCCAAGGACTCCAGCACTTAGTGCTGTGTCAGACGGTAGGGAAGCCCAACTGCCAGGCGTCTCCTGCTGTGGCTTGGACGCCCGGACTCAGCGCAGCACGGAGAACACCAGCTCACAGGGCTCCTGGGTGGGGGAGGCAGCCCCACAACGCGGAGGCTGAGACCCTGCTCTCCTGCCAGTGCTTGACAGACCGAGTTTCCCTAGAGCTCTCCTCCATAGCACAGCCGCGTGCAAGGGGTTTGGGACTGCCCATGCAGTTATAAGCTTTCGCCCACAGCCCGAGCTCAAGGAAGCAGCCCCGGAGCCAAGAACTCCGGGAGGCGCTTGGCGCCCCCGCATGGAAGCCGAGTGCACAGCACGCTGGAAAGCAAGCCTCCTTGGTGGAAGAGCAGGCAGCCCAGCTGCGAGTGTCGGCAAGGCCTGGCTGGGAAATCCCAAGTGCGCCTCCAGAAAGGCAGAGCTCCAGCTCTGCTCAGAGGCCCAATCTGGCAGAGTCCCTGCTGTGAGGCTGCTCTGCTCTGGGCGACACTTGCCCAGAATTGCCTCGTTGCTAGTGTTCCTGACAAGGAAGGAGCATGCTGCCCCAGGCTGGGATATGCCACTGGCGCCTTCCTGGCCTCAGCTTCTCTCCTGCCTTGCATTTGCAGCTAGGGCCCAGGCACCCTTGGGGAGGCTTTAGGGGCCGGTGGATTTCACGCTGCCAAGGGCTCCTGCACTTAGCACGGTGTCAGGCGGGAGGGAAGCCCAACTGCAAGGCTTCTCCCGATGGGGCTTGGCCGCCCGGACTCAGCGCAGCACGGAGAGCACCAGGCTCCCAGGGCCCCCGTGTTGGGGAGGAAGCCTCACAACGCGGAGGCTGAGACCCTGCTCGCCTGCCAGTCCTTGACACACCAAGTTTCCCTAGGGCTCTTCTCCACAGCACAGATGCTTGCAAGTGTTTGGGGACTGCCCCTGTGGTTCTGAGCTCCTGTCCACAGCCCCAGCTCAGGGAAGCAGCCCCGGAGCCAAGACCTCCGGGAGGCGGGTGGCGCCCCCGCATGGAAGCCGAGTGCACAACAAGCTGGAAAGCGAGCCTCCTCGGGGGAAGAGCAGGCAGCACAGCTGCGTGCGTCTGCAAAGCGTGGCTGGGACATCCCCATTGCGCCTCCAGAACGGCAGAGCTCCAGCTCTGCTCAGAGGCCCAATCTGGCAGAGTCCCTGGTGTGAGGCTGCTCTGCCCTGGGCGACACTAGCCCAGACTTTGCTCGCTGCTAGTGTTCCTGCCCAGGAAGGAGCATGCTGCCCCAGGCTGGGAGACGCCACTGGTGCCTTCCAGGCCTCAGCTCCTCTCCGGCCTTGCCCTTGCAGCTAGGGCCCTGGTGCCCTTGGGGAGGCTCTAGGGGTCGGTGGCTTTCACTCTGCCAAGGACTCCAGCTCTTAGCACTGTGTCAGATGGAATGGAAGCCCAACTACAAGGCTTCTCCCGCTTTGGCTTGGCCGCCTGGACTCAGCCCTGCTCGGAGAGCACCAGGCTCCCAGGGCCCCTGGGTGAGGGAGGCAGACCC
>NW_024075910.1:0-2124 GCF_014754425.2 Oryx dammah
TCTTTTACTTGCAAGCCCGTTCCTGAATTCATCGGCCCAGTGGTTTCGAAGTCCATATGAAGCCCTGCCTCTTCCATTGTGAACCCCCGTGGTGGGTTTAGAAACCTGGCTGGCCGAAGAAGACAGTGCCCAAGACGGTTGGGGGTGTGCTGGCGGTGGCTCGCCCGTTTCTCTTCCACTCACTCTTTTTGCCCTGTTCACAGCGAAATGAGAAGTGCCTCTCACCGTCCATCCCCCGTGTTGCTCCACGCGGCCAGAACGTCCATGCTTCCTTCCTCGGCTTAGTGGAACCTCCTTCCCAACAGCAGGGGGGACACTGTCCCCTTTGGCGGGTATCTCCAGGGCACTTGGGCCGGGGGGTTGCCCGGGGAGGTGCCGGCCTCAGGCTCCACACGAGAAAAGCCCCAAATGGCCTGGGCTGCCGGGCCAGAAGCTGGCCCTTCAGGTCTCTGGCCGGAGCCTGGGGCTCCAGGCAACTCACAGCCCTCGGGGGTGGTGCTCCGGGACTGCTGTAGGGAAAGGACGCCAAGAGGGCACGGAGGAGTTGCGGATGGGCGGTGGGGGGTGGGGGTGGGGGAGGAAACGGAGGCGAGGACAGCGAGGGATCTACGTGGAGGCACTGGAGAGAGCGTCCAGTGTCCCGGAATGCCTCGGAGGAGCCGGCGGGGGGGCAACTGAGGCCCAGGGACCTGTGGAATGTGAAAAGGCGGGAAACCCCAGAGCGGCTCGGAAGGCAAGGCAGGCTGGGAAAGGGGGCGTGGGCGGCCACTTCCAAGGGACCTAGGGGACTTCCCGGGCAGTTAGCTCTCTTGGCACTGCTGAGGGCCCCTGAGTGATCCACCCGGGGTTGATCCCAACCCCCGCTGCGTGAGAGGGCCACAAACCAAAGCCCCCGAACTGCCCGCCCACCCCGACGGGGACCTTGGCGGTCTGGGGCACGGGCCGTGCCCGGGAAAGCCCACTCGCTCCACGGGACTCCGTCCAGGGTCTCTGCTTGGGAAGAGGCCAGGGGGCGTCCCCCTCCATCGACCCACCCGAACCCTATTTACGTCAGTGGTGGGCGGAGCCGCCTCCCGCTCTCCAAAGTCCTGAGCTGCTGGGTCCCCGCCCACTCGGCCAGCAGTCTGCAGCGCCCGTGTGGCTCTCCCGCCATGGCTTCGTCCGGCTCCTCCAGCACCTCAAGCGGTACGTGTTTGCCCTCGGTCCCTGGGGTCGGATCACGTCTCAGGGGATTTGCGGGTGGCCCGGCCAAGGGTTCTCGGCAGACGTGTCGGCCCACCGGCGAGAACGGCGGGGACCGAGCGGCCGGGCCCACGGTTCCCAGGCGTCAGGTGTGCCCAAAGGGGTCATCGTTCGTTCGTCTTGCTCCTTTGGCACACACATGGCTTCTCCGTTCTCTTTTCTGGGAAGACGGCCTTGTGTCGGGGCGGGTGGGGGGGGGGGTGGCGCGCTGCGGGGTGTGGGGCGCTGGGGCGGTGGGGGTGTCGGGAGGGGGTGCTGTGCTGGGATGAGGCCCTTTATCCTCACATCTTCCCGTGGGAATGGCAGTCGGGGAGCTCTGTGGCTTTGCCGCCCTTCAGTGGCTTCCTCTCCACAACGGCCTAGTGCCTTCTGCCTTCTGCCTTCCGTCAGGCGTTACGGGTTTGGGCTTCGCTTCGGCTTCCTTCCCTCCCCTTTCCTTTTCCCCTAGTGACGGCAAACACGGCCTCTGCTCGTGTCAGCCCCGGGAAGCCAGGCTCCCTCCCACTGGCATCGTCATGGAGGGAAAGCTGGGCGCAGCCCCACTGGGACGTCTCCCCGGCATCTCCCCCAGACGGGTGGAAACATGCGGCGGGATAGTGTCGTGGTCTTCGGTGGGTGGGATTTCTTGCCGCCTTTGTTTTGGGGCTGGGTTCGGTTTCCTTTCTGCTTGCTGGTGTTTCCCGAATTCCGGCCTGGGGTGGGGGTGGGGGTGGGGGTGGGGGTGGGGGTGGGGGATGTCCCCACCGCCCTCGCCTCTCAGCCTGCCTGTCGGGGTGTAGCCGAGTGACTTCCAAATGCACACCCCGTCCCCGGGCTCCCGGCTTTGCCCAGGCACAGGGGCAAGTCCCCTGGGCGGGGAGCACGCTTGGGCTCCTCCGTCCG
>NW_024075911.1:0-2124 GCF_014754425.2 Oryx dammah
AGGGTAAGTCCTTCATCAGGCCAGTCTTATCAGTGACACAGGGGTGCCCCTCCCAGCTCAGTCCATCATGGAATCTAAGCCTGATCTTCCTGAGCTCAGGGGTTAAAGGTATACTTCAAGGACACAAATGCAAGCTCTTGGGAACACTGCCACGATCAGGGCTTGCTGTGGGTGCCCAGGCTCAGCTCATTTGTCCTTGAGCTGAAAGTAGGTGATTCTTAGTCCTTCCCTGCCTTCTGGACACCACTTCCTCCCAAATTCTAACACTGCTCCGGACACACAGTTTGTGCTCATTTTGTGTTTGCTGAATGAACAAATGAATAAACGAACAAGCAAATGAACGACAGATCGGCTCTGGCAATAAAATCAATCTGTTCTGTCCTATTACGAGTGGCTCAACTCTGCTGATTCTTAGCCCCTAAATCAGAGCTCCCAGCCAACCCAGGCTAGTCAGCTGCCAAAGAAGAAGTGAAGGTCAGAGTGTTTTCCCTCCACACTCCTTCCAAGAGTCCACGTTCTGAAAAAAGGGTAGAGCTGGGGATACCCAGGCAGGAGGAGGGTTCTGCCCACCCTTTTCCAGGACTCTGCTGCTGCTCCGCGTTACTCTGCCTTTCCCAGCTCAAGGCCCAGGTGCCTGAGAAGGGATGTGGAAAGGACCAAGAGAAAAACTCAGGCCCATGAGAAGCTACAGTGACAAGGGGGTACCAAAGCGCTTCTCCTTTGCATTTCCTCCAGTCCTAATAACCTTAACTGCTAATAACAGCAGCAACAGTAACAACTATGGCCCAGCAACCCCATGGTTTCTGGCGTCTTTCTTCGAAAAAGCTTCCAGCACACGATCTCATCACGCTGCACGTCATCCCCAGAGGGGCTAGAATAACCGCCCCAATTACATGGGCAGAGAAAGTGGGTACCAAGGTGATTCGACATCCATCCGGCTCACGCAGAAATGCATGGAGGGGCCCAGGGGCCTAGTCGCAGGCGTGGAGTGGGGAGAATTGGGCTTGGCCTCCAACGACTCCGGTGTTCTTGGACAAGTCTCTAGGGTTCAGTTTTCTCACTTGGGATAAAGGGAAATTGGACCATTTCTCCAGCTTGATCCATCTCAAATGCTCTGGCTCAATAAAATAAAACCTCCCCAGCCCAAAGCCTGGTGACCAACCTCCCTTGTACCAAGGTCAGAGAGCCCCTGCACCAAGGTCAGAGAGCCCCTGCAAGTCTGGATGCCAGCTGTGCCCATCCTAGCATTCCAACAGGTGTCCTTCAAGTGTTTCCCACAAAGAAGGCTGTAGTACAGACAGAGGGAGGGAACATCAAAAAAGTCATCCTAAAGGTCCATGGTACCAGGAGAGCAGGCAGGCAGCAGGCTGCAGCTGAGGCCAGATGCCGCCTCCCTGAGACCCGGGCACTGGCTCAAAGGACGGGACAGCAGACAGCTTCCCGTCAGCTGCCAGAGCGCCTGACTCTCCACGATGCTGAGAGTCCTCGGCCACGTGCAGACAGCCCTTCCTCCCAATCCACCCATCCTCCCCCATCCTCTCCTCCATCAAAGCTGTTTCGCTCCTCATCCCAATCCTGTTTGACAATTACCTCCTCTAAGGATGGGGGGGTGCTGCTGCTGCTGCTGCTAAGTTGCTTCAGTCGTGTTCGACTCTGTGCGACCCCGTAGACGGCAGCCCACTAGGCTCCCCTGTCCCTGGGATTCTCCAGGTCTCCAGACCTGTCAAATTCTGGCCTCCACATTCCCACTAATTCCTTCAGCTCCCAGGATCCTGTGCCAGATGAGGCTTCAGGTGTGTGTCCCACAGCGGTCCGCCACCAGAGGGGGAGAATTAGATCGATATTTCCTATTTCTTCCTGTCTTAGTTTCCTCCATTCTCAACTCGGCAGATATGAAGCAGGGCACAGGAATAGTCAACTACAGATGGACAGCACTCTCCTCTCTACTCACAGGCAACTGCCCTGGCCAGTTACCAGAAAAACTAATGCTGAAATCTCAACTAGAGTCGGGACAAGGACATGGCTAAAGTGTCTACCTCCAGGGCTAAAAGCCTGGATTGAGAGAGAGGACAGACCAGCCTAGCAGCTGGTGACTCTACCCAAATTTCTCTAAACCCAATCCAT
>NW_024075912.1:0-2122 GCF_014754425.2 Oryx dammah
ACAGAGTTCACAGACTGACAGGCACTCGAAGCAAAGGCTTGCCAAGACGGGCTACAATTCCTGGGCAATGCATGTGGTTTTTCTTGTCGGCTTCCCGAAACTTAGGTATCCCCCTGCATCTAAGGTGGTGTAAGGGAGGAATATAGCCCTCACATACTTTGAGGAGAGCATGTCTTTGAAGCTCCAAGTGTGTTTGCTGAATCCCTGGTTTTGGAAAATTTGAAAGTAAAACCATTACTTTTTTCCTATCTTCTAGAAATGAAGATCATAGAAAGACTGTAGCTGCATCGGGAGAAGTGTTAAGCGTCCAGGAAGAAGGATGTAGTTCCTTCGGAGATACAAGAAGCTGGAGAGTGGGGCCTCTGACCTTCCTCGTGAGGTAGATCCCATTTCTCAGATCTTGGTAAAATTCCAGATAGGAAACGATTTGTCTAGCCCACGGATATTGGCCAGAGAAAAGCGGAGAGCCGACCAAAAAGTACTTGTATTGACCGGGAATCGAACCCGGGTCTCCCGCGTGGGAGGTGAGAATTCTACCACAGAACCACCCATGCCGTGGCTTTCTATATGGGACTAGGTCTCTTCAGGAAGTGGCTCAGGAAGGACTTTTTTTGGAACAGGCCTCTTCGGTAGAGAGGCAGAGAAAAACCGAAGAAGAAGAAGAAGAAAGCACCTGGTTAGTTAGGCATTCTCTGTTGGTTATACTGGACGTAAACTTCTGTGCCAGGAGGATGAGAGAGTATATACAAAGAGGCTAACAAGATCTGGTTTGGACAACAGGGTGGCTGGTGGTGAGGGTAAACACTCCAGGTAAGGGTCGGAAGGGATTTGGGTGTGTTCTGGTGATTGGCGGAGACATGGGAGAGACAGTGCCCACTACTCTTAGGAAGATGCTGTGCTTGGGTCTGCTCACAGAGAGCTGCAGCAGAGGGTGGTATGTGATGCTGAAAGGGAACTCGATGGTGTGTTGCATTTTAGCATTTGTGACTCTCAGACGTACAGGAGGCATTGACTTGTGAATTAGGAGTTGTGAGTTGAAAGTGCAGGTTTGCGGTTTAGAAAGAGGTGCGGGAATACATGTCGATCTGGTTGATGTGTGTGGTAAATGAAAGCGTGTTGGCCAGAGGCGGTGTGAGCCCTGGTGTTGGACAGAGGGCAGACAGAGCCACAGTTCTTCAAGGTCGAGGTGATGGTCAGTTTCCTTGTTGAGCTCAAGTTTACGACTCAGCCTCCACCTAGCTTGGCTTCTCAGCAAGAGAACCATAACTGCATATCTGCAGCTTCTATCTTTCAAAAAGTCATAATGATTCCTAAGTCCCAATATGTGGGGGAGTCCCCACCCCAGGTTCCTTTCTTCAGTGTAAACACCTCAGGGAAAATTAGGGAAAGACGTCACTCTGTACTTCAGTCTCATCAGAGGACCAATATGTTAACATTTCACCCATCAATACTTTTCTGGAATTTAGTCTGTTCCTTACACAACCAAAACACCAAAGCCTACATACGCCCCATATGCATCTCAGAATCACAAATGGTAAAACTCAGCACAACACAGAGTCCAGTTTAGGAGATTAGATTCTTCTATTTAATCAAACATTGGTTGCAAACAGTATTAATTAATCTTTAAATAGTTATGCATATCACCTATCCAGCGAAATGCTTTGAACACCTTAGGAAGCTTGACACATACTATTGTTGTAATGCTTACAAGACTGCCTCACTATTTTATACCAAAAAATGGTGTATTTCTTCGTTATCTCTATTTAGATTCTGGCCCTTTCTGTCCTCTGATTACAGTCTGATTCTGCCTCTGTTTCTTATTTTATACCTGGATTAGAATTTCGCTTGCCTAATCTAGCAAGTTGAATAATTTTCTCAGGCCCTCTAAGGTAAGAGTCTGAGGTTGAGGGTCATAAACAAGGGATCTGGATGGAAATCCGATGTATCTTCTGCAGGGGTCTGTGGTATGGTCATAAAGAGCCTTTCTCAGAGTTGTGGTGTGAGCTGATAACGTCGGTATTTTGATGTTTTCATTTGAATGTTCCCACTTTACGCTGTTGCCTGATTGTAGCCCTTCTTGGCAAGCCTTTGCTTCGAGTGCCTGTCAGTCTGTGAACTCTGT
>NW_024075913.1:0-2120 GCF_014754425.2 Oryx dammah
CTGCCACGGCTGCTCCAGCTCGTGAGGAAAGCGGACGTGCATGTCCCTACTCGAGACGAGGACTGACCCCCCTGTGGAGCCTCCAGTGGTACCCCAAGATCCATGTCAGCACTTTAGAGGAAACCTCAGTTTCTGGTCTCGATCCACACGAGGTCTTAGGCCCCAACACTTACTGTAGAGGAATCCCGAGAGGCCCCACGCAACTTGCATGGAGACTGGCCTCTCCTGAGGCCAAGAGGGAGGGTCCCAGAGGTCCCCGTCGTAACTCGAGAAGGTCCCACCGCATCTCGAGAAAATCCAGGAGGTTCTCCCCTCCAGGCGATATGAGGCCCTTTTCCGCTGAGGCCTCTCGAGGCAAATCACACCTTCCCTCTTGAACTTCGAAAGGGTTCTTCACACCCCTGCTACAACTCCAGAAGTTCCCCGATATACCCGCCTCCACTCGAGAGGAACACCTAGTGTCCCGCCCACATCAAGAGGAGCCCCGTTTCCTCCTCATAGCTCGAGATGAGGGTTCCTTTCCCTGCTTCATCGGGAAAGGACTCCCGATTTTCCTGTTAC
Source organism: Oryx dammah (assembly GCF_014754425.2). Lineage (NCBI taxonomy): Eukaryota > Metazoa > Chordata > Mammalia > Artiodactyla > Bovidae > Oryx > Oryx dammah. The sequence continues at coordinate 562 of NW_024075913.1, forward strand.
ATCTCGGAGGAGGCGCTCTCCACAGGAAAGTCGAGAGGAACTCCAGGGGTCATGCCACCATTCCCAATGTGCACAAAATGTCTCAGTCCACACCAGAAGAACCTGATTTCCCTGCACTTCCTCGACATGCACGCCGAGGATCGACTCACACCACCATGGAACGTGTGACAGCCCTGCTGGAAAGCCTCATGGGAAACACTCGTGGGAAAGCCTCCAGAGAATGCCGCAGATCCCTGTATCAAGGTGAAGGGAAACCTGCCACTACTGCTTCAGCTTGTGAGGAATGCGGACGTGAATGTCCCCACTCGAGACGAAGACTGACTCCCCGGTTGAGTCTCCAGAAGGACCCCAAGATCCATGTAAGCACTGGAGGGGAATCCTCAGGTTCCGTCATAGGCTCCACATGAGGTTTAGGCCCCGGCACCCACTGCAGAGGAATCCCGACAGGCCACTCGCAAATCCCATGGAGATTGGCCTTTCCTGAGGCCACAAGGGAGGGTCCCAGAGGTCCCCGTCGTAACTCGAGAAGGTCCCGCCGCAACTCGAGAAAATCCAGGAGGTTCTCCCCTCCAGGCGAGATGAGGCCCTTTTCCGCTGAGGCGTCTCCAGACAAATCAACCCTTCCCTCTTGAACTTCGAAACGGTCCTTTACACCCTTGCTGCAACTGAAGATGTTCCCCGACATACCCGCCTCAACTCGAGAGGAACACCGAGGGTCCCGCCCACATCAAGAGGAGCCCCGTTTCCTCCTCATAGCTCGAGATGAGGGTTCATTTCCCTGCTTCGTCGGGAAAGGATTCCCGGCTTTCCTGTCACATCTCGGACGAGGCACTCTCCACAGGAAAGTCGAGAGGAACTCCAGGGGTCGTGCCACCAATCCCAATGTGCACAAAATGTCTCAGTCCACTCCAGAAGAACCTGATTTCCCTGCACTTCCTCGACATGCACGCCGAGGATCGACTCACACCACAGTGGCAAGTGTGACAGCCCTGTCGGAAAGCCTCGCGGGGAAGACTCCAAAGAATGCCACAGATCCCTGTATCAAGGCGACGCGAAGCCTGCCACGACTGCTTCAGCTTGTGAGGAAAGCGGACGTGCATGTCCCCACTCGAGACGAGGACTGACTCCCCGGTGGAGCCTCCAGAACGACCCCAAGATCCATGTAAGCACTGGAGGGTAATCCTCAGGTTCCGTCATAGTCTCCACATGAGGTCTTAGGCCCCGGCACCGACTGCAGAGGAATCCCGACAGGCCACTCGCAAATCGCATGGAGATTGGCCTTTCCTAAGGCCACAAGGGAGGGTCCCAGAGGTCCCCGTCCTAATTCGAGAAAGTCCCGCCGCAACTCGAGAAAATCCAGGAGGTTCTCCCCTCCAGTCGAGATGACGCCCTTTTCCGCTGAGGCCTTTCAAGGCAAATCACACCTTCCCTCTTGAACTTCGAAAGGGTTCTTCACACCCTTACTACAACTCCAGAAGTTGCCCGACATACCCGCCTCCACTCGAGAGGAACACCTAGGGTCCCGCCCACATCAAGAGGAGCCCCGTTTTCTCCTCATA
>NW_024075914.1:0-290 GCF_014754425.2 Oryx dammah
ACAGGGCTGCATCCAGGCTGAGAGGAGCAGGGTTGCCTCAGTGTCCACCAGCAGGGAGGTGCTGCAAGAGCAAAAAAATGAGGACGGAGTAGACTTTTCTGTGTCCAGCTGAGGGCTGACTGGAGGTTAGAGGTCTCAGAGGACTCAGGCGGGAAAGAGCTCCTTGTGCAAAACGGTGGGTTTTTAGTTAGATTTGTGTTAGATGATCTCGAGGATGACCACTGATGTTCTTCCGTGTAGGTGGCCGTTTTTCTGTCACTGTTTCTTGAGAAGACTGTCCTTTCCTCTTT
>NW_024075914.1:390-1708 GCF_014754425.2 Oryx dammah
TTTGTGATTGCAGTCAGTGTATTTGTTGATGACTTTGGTTGGAATGGACCTTTTAATTCCTCATTGTTGCAGTGCGTGAGCGTGGAATAGTTTTCTGTGTATTTGTGTTTTCTTTGGTTTCTTTATCAGTGCTTTCTAGTTTTCTGACGACTGGTCTTTTATGTCCTTGATTACGTTTGTTGCTGGCTGTTTTATTGTTTTTGATGCAGTGATAAGTGGGATTTTCTTAATGTTTGTTTCTGCTTGTTATTAGTGTATAGAAACGCAAGTGATGATTTGTCTATTGATTGGGATCGTAAATGGTAATATTTTATTTGATTTTAAATTGATCCGAAATGATTCAGCTTTACTGAATGTAGTCTAACAACTTTTTGTGAAGTTATGTGGAAAACTTTTATTTGTAAAATCTGTTTCTCCTCCAATAGGTCATCCAGAGGACCCAAACCATGGTGGTTCCTAATAGACTTCCCACAGTACTTCTTCATTCCATGTGGACTCCTTCAAGGGCAGTGAGCATCACAGCTTCCCTTGAACTTTGTCTGGGTAAGTCTTGGCCTGTAGAAGAAAGTTTCCTGCCTGTCTACTCTACATTTCTTTTGTGGTATTGATATGGTTGTTTTCAAACATAGTTTCCTTTCCAGTCATTTAAAATGTACAGAAAACGCCTAGCAATGGGAAAAAGTCCTGGCATTTGCCACATCATCTAAAATACTCTATGTGTTTTATCCAAAATGGGTACCTTCTATAGAACCAGCACATAATCTCCAAAATCAGGAAATCATATCCACAGCCCCACTTCCACTTTTAGCAATTGTTCAAGTGTATGAATATATCTTTTTTCCATCCTCGTCCTTTTTTCTTTATTTAGAGTGTTACTGACATTTCCAGTTATTTGGATGGATTGAAAGCAGACATGGTGAATATAGGTTCTGGGTGGCCTTTTCTATATGGATTTTTTTTCACTGAAGTTGGGGTTTTAATGTTTATTTATGTTGTAACATGTATGAATCCTGCATTCTTTTTCCCCCCATAGCAATTAAAAATAAATAATATGCCATTTACCATTTAGATATTGGTAAGCATACAGTGTTGTAGCAGACAACCTTTACTTGTTTCGCAAACCAGTTTAATAATGTGCACCTTGTGCGTGCTTTGGAGAAACTCAGGAAACTGAGTCAGTGACTGAAATGGCCCAAGATATCACCTTAGATACCATCTTCACCTAAAAACAAAACAGGCACTTCCTGGTGGTCCAGTGGCTGAGACCGGACACTCCCAAAGAAGGAGGCTCAGGTCCATTCCCTGATCCGAGAACTAG